>NC_056450.1:5445892-5673816 GCF_018296145.1 Oncorhynchus tshawytscha | reverse complement strand
TTATATTTATAAAAAGTATTATTTACCTCAAATCTGTAATCCCTCTGCCAGTTAGCCAGAAAACTCCAAGAAGCTAGCCTGAAACTCCAAGAAGCTAGCCTGAAACTAGCCAGAAGCCAATCCAGAAGCTAATCAGAAGCTAGTCTGTGCTAGTTAGCTTTACTGGCAAATCGTTGGTATTCAGCAACCACGGTTTGTGGTCAGCCAGCTCCTCTTAGCTCGAAAAATCTATCGCCAGTTCTGTAATGGCGCAGGCGCGGCTTCGGAACGTGAAACATACCGACCAATTTTTCTCCGTGTCCCTGGATTTCGACTGCCTTTCTGGACATTCATACCGATCTCACAGCTGCTAGCTGCTATCCGTGTGACTATCGGCCTTCGCCGATTCCGGAGCAAACATCACTATTCGGAGCAATGCCAGCTCTGTCAATCACTCCCCAGCCTCCATCAATAACTCCTGGGCTGCAGTCACCTATCCGGACCCGCTTTACTGCCTACGCGGAGCCCCACCGGGCCTTCTGCCAACTGGATCTGCCGACGTTATCTACCCGAAGGAGATCCGGCTGGCTCATCCGCCGCGACGCTACATGAACGCCCATCTGCGGCCTGCTAACCGTTAGCTGTCTTACCGGCTGCTATCTGAATAGGCACTGACAATTTATTTATTTTTATTATTATTATGTTTTCTTCTGGCCTCTTATAACTATATCTATTGTTTTTATTTTTGTTGTTGTTGTGTGATTTGGATTAATCCCCCTCTACCACACGGGAACCCCACTAATCTACTGACTGAACGCAAGAGGTGGCTAACAACAGACCCATCCTATGCTAGCTTGCTACCGATGGCCTGGCTAGCTGTCTAAATCACCAACCAACCTCTCCACTCACTGACCCTTTTGATCACTCGACTAAGCATGCCTCTCCTTAATGTCAATATGTCTTGTCCATTGCTGTTCTGGTTAGTGTTTGTTGGCTTATTTCCCTGTAGAGCCTCTAGTCCTGCTCACTATACCTTAACCAACCTATTAGTTCCACTACCCACACATGGTAATGATATCTCCTGGTATCAATGATGCTTCTAGAGACAATATCTCTCTTCATCACTCAATACTCTAGGTTTACCCACTGTATTCACATACACATACCTTGTCTGTACATTATACCTTGATGCTATTTTACCGTCCCCAGAAACCTCCTTTTTACTCTCTGTTCCAGACGTTCTAGACGACCAATTCTCATAGCTTTTAGCCGTACCCTTATTCTACTCCTCCTCTTTTCCTCTGGCGATGTAGAGTGAATCCAGGCCCTACAGTGCCTAGCTCCACCCTATTCCCAGGCGCTCTTTGACCTGACTTCTGTAACCGTAATAGCCTTGGTTTCATGCATGTTAACATTGTAGCCTCCCTCCCTAAGTTTGTTCTATTCACTGCTTTAGCACACTCTGCCAACCCGGATGTTCTAGCTGTGTCTGAATCCTGGCTTAGGAAGACCACCAAAATTCAGAAATTTTAATTCCAAAACTACAACATTTTCAGACAAGATAGAACTGCCAAAGGGGGCGGTGTTGCACTACTGCAAAGATAGCCTGCAGAGTTCTGTCCTACTATCCAGGTCTGTACCCAAACAATTTGAACTTCTACTTTAAAAATCCACCTCTAAAAACAAGTCTCTCACCGTTGCCACCTGCTATAGACCACCCTCTGCCCCCAGCTGTGCTCTGACACCATATGTGAACTGATTGCCCCCATCTATCTTCAGAGTTCGTGCTGCTAGGCGACCTAAACTGGAACATGCTTAACACCCCAGCCATCCTACAATCTAAACTTGATGCCCTCAATCTCACACAAATTATCAATGAACCTACCAGGTACCTCCCCAAAGCCTTAAACACGGGCACCCTCATAGATATCATCCTAACCAACTTCCTCTAAATACACCTCTGCTGTCTTCAACCAAGATCTCAGCGATCACTGCCTCATTGCCTGCATCCGTACGGGTCAGCGGTCAAACGACCTCCACTCATCACTGTAAAACGCTCCTGAAACACTTCAGCGAGCAGGCCTTTCTAATCGACCTGGCCGGGTATCCTGGAAGGATATTGATCTCATCCCGTCAGTAGAGGATGCCTGGATATTTTTTTAAATGCCTTCCTAACCATCTTAAATAAACATGCCCCATTCAAGAAATTTAGAACCAGGAACAGATATAGCCCTTGGTTCTCCCCAGACCTGACTGCCCTTAACCAACACAAAACATCCTATGGCGTTCTGCATTAGCATCGAACAGCCCCCGTGATATGCAGCTGTTCAGGGAAGCTAGAAACCATTATACACAGGCAGTTAGAAAAGCCAAGGCTAGCTTTTTCAAGCAGAAATTTGCTTCCTGCAACACTAACTCAAAAAAGTTCTGGGACACTGTAAAGTCCATGGAGAATAAGAACAACACCTCCCAGCTGCCCACTGCACTGAAGATAGGAAACACTGTCACCAATGATAAATCCACCATAATTGAGAATTTCAATAAGCATTTTTTCTACGGCTGGCCATGCTTCCACCTGGCTACTCCTACCCCGGTCAACAGCACTGCACCCCCAACAGCAACTCGCCCAAGCCTTCCCATTTCTCCTTCTCCCAAATCCATTCAGCTGATGTTCTGAAAGAGCTGCAAAATCTGACCCCTACAAATCAGCCGGGCTAGACAATCTGGACCCTTTCTTTCTAAAATTATCTGCCGAAATTGTTGCCACCCCTATTACTAGCCTGTTCAACCTCTTTCGTGTCGCCTGAGATTCCCAAAGATTGAAAGCAGCTGCGGTCATCCCCTCTTTCAAAGGGGGACACTCTGACCCAAACTGCTACAGACCTATATCTATCCTACCGTGCCTTTCTAAGGTCTTCGAAAGCCAAGTCAACAAACAGATTACCGACCATTTCGAATCTCACCATACCTTCTCTGCTATGCAATCTGGTTTCAGAGCTGGTCATGGGTGCACCTCAGCCACGCTCAAGGTCCTAAACGATATCTTAACCGCCATCGATAAGAAACATTACTGTGCAGCCGTATTCATTGATCTGGCCAAGGCTTTCGACTCTGTCAATCACCACATCCTCATCGGCAGACTCGACAGCCTTGGTTTCTCAAATGATTGCCTCGCCTGGTTCACCAACTACTTCTCTGATAGAGTTCAGTGTGTCAAATCGGAGGGTCTGCTGTCCGGACCTCTGGCAGTCTCTATGGGGGTGCCACAGGGTTCAATTCTTGGACCGACTCTCTTCTCTGTATACATCAATGAGGTCGCTCTTGCTGCTGGTGAGTCTCTGATCCACCTCTACGCAGACGACACCATTCTGTATACTTCCGGCCCTTCTTTGGACACTGTGTTAACAACCCTCCAGGCAAGCTTCAATGCCATACAACTCTCCTTCCGTGGCCTCCAATTGCTCTTAAATACAAGTAAAACTAAATGCATGCTCTTCAACCGATCGCTACCTGCACCTACCCGCCTGTCCAACATCACTACTCTGGACGGCTCTGACTTAGAATACGTGGACAACTACAAATACTTAGGTGTCTGGTTAGACTGTAAACTCTCCTTCCAGACCCATATCAAACATCTCCAATCCAAAGTTAAATCTAGAATTGGCTTCCTATTTCGCAACAAAGCATCCTTCACTCATGCTGCCAAACATACCCTTGTAAAACTGACCATCCTACCAATCCTCGACTTTGGCGATGTCATTTACAAAATAGCCTCCAATACCCTACTCAACAAATTGGATGCAGTCTATCACAGTGCAATCCGCTTTTGTCACCAAAGCCCCATATACTACCCACCATTGCGACCTTCGTAAGAACACCCTGCAACTAGATCTGTAACCGTTGAAAAAAAAAAAAAAACACCTATCCGTGAACATCACCAATCTGTCATTGTACGATTTCTCTTAAATGACGATAGATAAATGGCTGGTTCTTTTTTTATTGACACCGGAGGCTCCTTGACTTTGACATGAAGTGGAAAAATAATTTCTCTATTTTCATTTTGGACCTTTAATCCCAGATAAATGGCCATAACTCAAAAACCGTTGAGGCCTGGACGCCATCTTGTTCGGGGCCAACTGCCCATTATGCCAAACCTACGCTCACCGAGTTTCGGCTTCGAAATATTTTCCGTTTTCGAGATAAGGCCCCGTCGTGAATCGTGATGTTTTGTCCGATAGCAATATGATTGCTTATGCCCCCCGGTGGGATATTCTGGGACAGTGGAAAAATGACCAAAATCTTATTATTTTTGTGAAACGGAAACCGAATGTCCGACAAAGTTCATTTGATGACTTCCTGGTAGGTCCGGCCCTGCCGCTCGGCCCGACGCCGTCCGCGAATTTTAAAAACGTTTTCGGACGTCTAGTATTTGCAATGTGCACTTTCTCACTAACCATACGGCAAATGCCGAAATGTTCCCTTAAGGTATGAAATGACTCATTCCAGTTACTAATAAGCACCCACCCATTAAGAAAATGACTGTAAAAACTGTTAAATTCCCTTTTATTGATGAGGAATTGAAAAAATTGTATGGTTTAGAGGGATGAGGCAAAAGGTATGGCAATTAAGTCTGGCAGCCCAACTGATTGGCAAACGTATTGCAAATTAAGGAATCAGGTGACTAAACTAAATAAAATAAAAAATGAACTACACTATGAAACAAAGATAAATTATATACAGAATGATAGTAAAAAGCTTTGGGTCACCTTAAATGAAATTTTGGGAAACGAAGCCAACTCGGCTCCTTGAATCAGAGGGCTCATTCATCACAAAGTCCACTGATATTGCAAACTACTTTTAATGACTTTTTAATTGGCAAGGTAAGAAAACTTAGGGATGACATACTAGCAACAAATGCTGACACTACACATCCAAGAATATCGGACCAAATTATGAAAGACAAGAATTGTACTTTTGAATTCCGTAAGTCAGTGTGGAAGAGGTGAAAAAATGATTGTTGTCTATCAACAATGACAAGCCGCCGGGGTCTGACAATCTGGTTGGAAAATTACTGAGGATAATAGCAGACAATATTGCCACTCCTATTTTCCACGTCTTCAATTTAAGGCTACTAGAGAGTGTGTGCCCTCAGGTCTGGAGGGAAGCTAAAGTCATTCCACCACCCAAGATAGTAAAGCCCCCTTTTACAGGCTCAAACAGCCTGTTACCAACCCTTAGTACACTTCTGGAAAAAAATGGTGTTTGACCAGATACAATGCTATTTCACAATAAAAAAATTGACAACAGAATTTCAGCATGCTTATAGGGAAGGACACTCAACAAGCACAGCACTTACACAAATGACTGATGATTGGCTGAGAGAAATCGATGACACAATGATTGTGTGGGCTGTCTTGTTAAACTTCAGTGCAGCTTTTGACATTATCGATCATAGTCTGCTGCTGGAAAAACTTATGTGTTATGGCTTTATACCCCCTCTATATTGTGAATAAAGAGTTACTTGTCTTACAGAACACAGAGGGTGTTCTTTAATGGAAGCCTCTCAAATATAATCCAGTTAGTATCAGGAATTCCCCAGGGTAGCTGTTTAGGCCCCTTGATTTTTTCAATTTTTACTAACGACATGCCACTGGCTTTGATTAAAGCCAGAGTGTCTATGTATGCGGATGACTCAACACTATACATGTCAGTTACTACAGCAACTGAAATGACTGCAATACTCAACAAAGAGCTGCAGTTAGTTTCAGAGTGGGTGGCAAGGAATAAGTTAGCCCTAAATATTTCTAAAACTAAAAGCATTGTCTTTGGATGAAAAAACACTCACTAAACCCTAAACCTCAACTAAATCTTGTAATAAATCATGTGGAAATTGAGAAGTTGAGATGACTAAACTGCTTGGAGTAAGCCTAGATTGTAAACTGTCATGGACAAAACATATTGATGCAGTAGTAGCTAAGATGGGGAGAAGTCTGTCTATAATAAAGTGATGCTCTGTCTTCTTAACAACTCTATCAACAAGGCAGGTCCTACAGGCCCTAGTTTTGTCGCACCTTAACTACTGTTCAGTCGTGTGGTCAGGTGCCAAAAAAAAGGACTTAGGAAAATTGCAATTGGCTCAGAACAGGTCAGCACGGCTGGCCCTTGGATGTACACAGGGAGCTAATATTAATAATATACATGTCAATCTCTCCTAGCTGAAAGTGGAGGAGAGATTGACTTCCTAACTACTTTATTTATGAGAGGTATTGACGTGATGAATGCACCGAGCTGTCTGTCTAAACTACTGGCACACAGCTCGGACACTCATGCATACCCCACAAGACATGCCACAAGAGGTCTCTTCACAGTCCCCAAGTCCAGAACAGACTATGGGAAGGCACACAGTACTGCATAGAGCCATGACTATATGGAACTGTATTCCACATCAAGTAACTGATGCAAGCAGTAAAATTTGATTTAAAAAACAGATTTAAAAAATAGTATGGAACAGCGGGGACTGTGAAGCAACACAAACATTGGCACAGACACACACACACACACACACACACACGCACGATAACGTTCGCACTATACATACACTTGGATTTAGTACTGTAGGTAGTGGTGGAGTAGGGGCCTGAGGGCACACAGTGTGTTGTGAAATCTGTGAATGTATTGTAATGTTTTTTAAATTGTATAAACTGCCTTCATTTTGCTGGACCCCAGGAAGAGTAGCTGCTGCTTTAAATACAAATACAAACATGATTAAACATCTCTGGAGAGACCTGAAAATAGCTGTGCAGCAACGCTCCCCATCCAACCTGACAGAGCTTGAGAGGATCTGCAGAGAAGAATGGGAGAAACTCCCCAAATACAGGTGTGCCAAGCTTCTAGCGTCATACCCAAGAAGACTCGAGGCTGTAATCGCTGCCAAAGGTGCTTCAACAAAGTACAGAGTAAAGGGTCTGAATACTTATGTAAATATGATATTTCTATTTTTTATTTTTTATAAATTAGCAAACATTTCTAAAAACCTGTTTTTGCTTTGACATAATAGGATATTGTGTGTAGATTGATGAGGGATTTAAAAAAAAAACAATTTAAGAATAAGGCTGTAACGTAACAAAATGTGGAAAAAGTCAAGTGGTTTGAATACTTTCCAAAGGCACTTGTTACAGGATAATAAGTTCTAAATACAAGGGTCACCAGCATCATCTAATCTCTCATTTATTGAGGGGCATATGGACAGATGTAACCTATGCAGAGGGGTTTTTACACACAACCAAAATGGGAGCTAGCTAGAATAAGAAATAAAATTAACCAAAAAAATAAACCACTACTAGGCCTACACAAAGTGGGATGTCTGCTCACTGTTTTGCTGCTCCCAAACATAATCTTTTAATAAAGCTTTGGTGATTAAGATTTATTTCAAAGCAGTCTCATGAATCAAATCCTTTAATGATAGACATGGCTACTTGGTGAACGCATTGGGTAGGACAAGACAATTGCCTTCATTGAGGGGAGGCTAAATGCTTGGTTTTTAATCAAATGAAACCAAATGGAGAGAAAAAAAAAACATTTTTGTGTGTTTATTAATACGATGGTTACCGGCACAAAAAACACATTTCCTGTCTTGTTCCATGAGAACAAGGGCACCGCGTTACAGCTGGATAGGTGTCGCTTCCACTCACAAAATCCATGCCATTACCAACCTTGTTACCAATAAGACCTGCTTTTCGTTAGTCTTAGATCTCCTGATATGCATGAAATGGTCACTTTTGAGCTTGTTTTCAAGGACACACCTCAAATATTGCCAGCCCCACACCTCAGCCCAAGCGAACTGATATCAGACAGGTAAATTGCTGAACCTGGCGCATGGGGTAGAAAAACTGCCAGAGTGCAGGTTTTTACAAGCTAAAATTGCAAACTAATGTGCGTTTGGCACTTGCACTACCTTAGCAAAATTGAGCTGTTAAGCTGTTATGGAGCCTTTTGGACAAAGACTTGGTGCTCCGGTACCCCTTGTCGTGTTGTAGCAGAGAGAACAGCCTATGACTTGGGTGACTAGTGGCCTACAGCAGGATGGCTTATATAATGTCTTAATATGCATTAGACGTTTCACAAATTGCCTCATTTAGAGCAAAGGTAAGGCTTTTTACCAGTGTGTATTTGTTTTGAACTTTTTACGTTTTTAGAGATTAAAGAAACTCTTCCTGCACTCTGAGCAGTGGTAAGGAGTCTCTCCTGTATACACTCTCTGATGAACTGTTATAAATATGAGGCGTTGAAGCCTTAGGTGTCTGTCCTGTGTGAATTCGATGCTTGTGATTTTTTAACTTAGCCAATTGAGAGAATCTCTCGCCATGGTCAGAGCAGTGGTAAGGCTTCTCTCCAGTATTTTATTCACTGGTGTACTTTTAAATTATCTTGTCTAGTAAATCTATTTCCACAATCAGAGCAGTGGTAAGGATTATCTGCTGTGTATGTTAGCTTGTGATAATTAAGGAACCCAATTGAGAGAAGCTCTTTCCACACTCAGAGCAGTGGGGAGGCTTCACTCCAGTGTGCACCCTCTGATGAGAGAACAGATTAATGGAAGTTGTGAAGCACTTCCCACAATCTGAGCAGGAGTAAAGCTTCTCTCCAGTGTGTATTTGTTGGTGTACTCTTAAATTATATTGTCTATCAAATCTACCTCCACAATCAGAGCAGGAGTAAGGCTTCTCTCCACTATGCATTTTCAAGTGTCTTCAAGATGCCATGAGAACTGGAAACTCTCATAACATATGCAGTGAGACCTCTTAGCGCTGTGAGCTTCCGTGTGTTGCTCTTTGGATGGAGAAGCCGCCTCCACTTTGTCAGAGGAGTTAAGTGGCTCTCCTGTGTGAATAACAACAGAAAAAAGAGCAGCTGAAACACGTGGCAAAGAATCAACTTATTTCACTCCGAAATGATTCAAACAGTTGCATCTATCGCACATCGTACGAGTAGCATGAGATAAATGTACCTCTCTCATTGAATGGCAAGATAATAATTGTTTACTCCCTCATACGTGTTCTTACCATGAGAAACTAAATTATCACTCTTCCCTTTCTCCTCCTCTTCATCACCTTCATCCTTTAATGATGACATTCAAGCCCAGTGTTTGACTGCAGTCTTCCAGCTTCTCTGATGCCACCTCTGGATCCTGGACCTGAAGATATCTCTCTCCTTTGTGAATGACATCTGAATAGCAAGTCAGTTGGTGTGATATACAAGTGCATTTACTGTAAGTGGGCTTTACATGACAAGGGAAGCGGGATATTGGGGGAGGCAAAAGAGAGCCATCCCGATATGGTAATAAATGTAAACTACCGACTGCCATACAGTGAATAAAAATAGAATAAGTATTGGCTTCGAGAAAGTTGATGTCAAATCACAAGTCTGTGACAGGAAATAGGTTACCAGCTCACACAATGACAGGTGATATCTGGAGGAAACCAAACTGCTCTAGATAAAACTTGCTCTTACCATGATCCAATCCTCCTATCTTCTCACTTTCCTCTTCATCTTTAATGTTGACATTCAGCCCCAGTGTTTGACTACAGAGGTTGTTTTCAGTGTATTGCTCAGATGTGTACCAATATAACAATCTCAACATTTCCTCTTGTGCGTGACATCTTCTTTTGACACTCCACGTTTTCAAGAGAGAAGCTACATATTTTCCAAATTGGTCACAATGATCAGATGATTCATTTCTTTCTGAAAAGTATAATACGTCGAACATCTTCCTCTACAAGGCACCTGAATAAATGATCTTGTCCTCCTGGCGTCTGGTTTTGTGACACGGGGATTTGTCCATTTCTTCATCTTTGTTGATGACATCCAGTTCCAGTCTTGGACTGCATTCTTCCAGCTTTACTGATGCCATCTCTGGGTCCTGCTGTAGGCCTTCACACAGGGCTCCACTGTCACAACCAGGACACATTGACGCTATAGGTCTGGGTTCTGTGTGAAAGGAAAGCAGCAAGCTGGGTTTGTCCTCGCCGTCCTTAAATAAAGACCAACATAAAATGAATTAATGTTGATTAAAGAGGTAGTAGGATTAAAAGGGATTGACTATTGTTGTGCTCTCGTGCTATGCTGTATAGTTCATTGGGCATGAGGGACAGCCTATGTACACAACCAGCTGATATCGGTTGATGGAAGAAAGAATTTTAAAACTGGACACAAATGCAATAGCTGCATTCTAGTTCTAGTTCCTCAAACGTAGCAAAAAACACAAAAAAACAACAGTGTAACACAAATACAAAAGTTATTGAATAATTCACATGGAATGGGCCAAAATAGCACATCAAGATTTGCATATACTCTGCATTCACTTCAGTTGAGTGGCCTGGCGTTTGGATCCAATATCTATTGAGCTTTTTGTTTAAAAATAAATGTAACAGTTCCATATCATGTGAGAAATAGGCCTACAGTAAGACTAAAGATCATAACATGTTCCAGATAACATTGCCAGTGTTGAATGAATGAAACTCCGCTCAATTTCCCCCAATCCCCAAAATATTAGCCATATTACCTGTACATTTTCCAATGAGCCATGGTCAGGATATGGTACAGCCTCTTCCCTCAGCCTAAGAGTTTTGTGCATTGCCCACCCTACCATTTCTGCATTAGCAAAGCTTTCTTTGGTGAATTGAGCATGACAAAGGCGGCTATTATTGGAAAGGCCAGACATATCCCTCTGAACAAATTACAACCACCTTTGCAGATGCTCAGGACTTTTTTTTCAGGAAGCGAAAAAGAGTTTGCTTCTGTGTCTGACATCCAGAGTTGATGCACTTCTTCCCTGGCATTTTTTAGGCTCCTGAATTAACTGCGCTAGGGTACTCTGTGTTCTTGGAGAGAGGAACAGGGCAATGCAGGGAAAGGGAGGGGCTCAGGTGGACAGGTACAGTGCCTTCAGAAAGTATTCATACCCCTTGACTTATTCCACATTTTGTTGTGTTACAGCCTGAATTCAAAATGGATTAAATATATTTTTTCCTCTCACCCATCTACACACAATACCCCATAATGACAAAGTCAAAACATGTTTCTAGACCATTTTTGCAGATTTATTGAAAATTAAATACAGAAATATCTCATTTATATAAGTATTCACACCCAAGTCAATACTTTACAGAAGTAGCTTTCGCAGCGATTACAGTTGTGAGTCTTTCTGGGTAAAGGCCTCCTCAAGCTTCCCAGCCAAAACAGTTTGGAAGAGTGCGTGCATTTTGGGACGCTTTCGGCTGTTTGGGCGCACAACATTGTTTCTAGAGGCAAGCCGAAGTCTACGCTCCTTCGTCAGTGATTGGTCAACAGTACAGATTCTTCAATAAAGTCTTTGTTGTCATTCAACGAGAAACAAATCGTTTTCATTTTTTTAATTAATTGAGTAATACTGCCCCAAACATCTTCGTTAGATGTAAAATTCTGCGACTAAAAACGTCAAAATGTATGACAGATTTCTTTAGTTATTTTAGATTTATCCTGATTATTTTGAGGAAGCGTATACTGGCTACGGTGTCTCAAAATGGACAAACAGTACTATTGCGAAGGTCTTTTAAGCGAGTATGCGAGCACACTCGTTCAGTTCGGCTAGGCGCCAGACAAACTGAAGCATGCTGACGCCTTAATTTGAACTTCTACGGGATTGGTGTCCCTATACCGGGACGGTTGAGCTAACGTGCACTACTGTGATTAGCATGATGCTGTAAGTAACAACAAACTTTCCAGGACATAGACATGTCTTATATGGGCAGAAATCTTAAATTCGTGTTAATCTAACTACACTGTCCAATTTACAGTAGCTATTACAGTGAAAAAATACCATGCTATTGTTTGAGGAAAGTGCACAACAACAAAATATGTTTATCCCAGTAACTGGTTTGATACATTCACCTCGGAAGGTAAATAATGTACTTACATTCAGTATTCTTCCTCTGATTTGTCATCCTGAGGGTCACAGAGATAAAATGTATCATAGTTTTGTTTGATAAAATCCATTTTTAAATTTGTTAAGAGAATCATGTTCTCCAGGTACATCACCCAATTTAATTATATTACTCTCAGTCTGCAAACCAGAATTTGTAAGATCCTGGTCGAATGAAACAGACGGAGCCCAGCTAAATAGTCAAAAAGGTTTATTCACGGAACGTTCTGACGTGCACAGTACAAGGATCTTCAATTTATAGTGACACTCATACTTCCATACAAACCAAGACTAGGGGAGTCCGTGAGAATAGCGTCTTCCTGCCCTCCCCTAAGATAAGGAGAGACCTGGGACTAGGAAGTTCTCAGTGTCCCAGCCAAGGTCAGCCCCGAATCTGGCTCAGACAGACAGTCTGTTATCAAAATACTAGACACATTGTTCCCAAAACGTTGATTCTGACAAAGAACTACACTCCAGGATAATTATTACACAGTACAGTATCATAATAAAACTACTACGAACTACTCTCACATACAAGCATTATAATGATCTAATGATTCACATCTTATGTAATATTCTAATCATTTATTAAAACACATTTCCTTATCAATATTCAAATGTAGGAACTGGGTTCTACAGTTTGAACCCCTGCTGTCTCTGGCTCCACACCCACCCCGCCCGGCCATCTAGATGTGTGAAAGTTTGTGTATAAGCTAATGATACATCATCTATGATATTCCTGGGAGTGTGTAAACTTAAATTTTGTATTATCATATAATTTTTGTAGGTTCTCTATAGTTATGTACTTGAAATAATATCAATTGACCAGTTCGGCACATTTGGGCAGACTTGATGCAAAATATTGTCCAGTATTGCAATGCTTCATTGGATCAATCTGAAACTTTGCGCCTAAAATGCAATATTATAGTATGGCCTTTCTCTTGCATTTAAAAAATGATGGAACAAAAATAATAATAATAGAAAACACATTTTTTTGTTTGTATTATCTTTTTCTAGATCTAATCTGTTATATTCTCCTACATTAATTTCACATTTCCACAAACTTCAAAGTGTTTCCTTTCAAATGGTATCAAGTATATGCCTATCCTTGCTTCAGGTCTTGAGCTACAGGCAGATAGATTTGGGTATAAAAAAATATTCAAATCTTTGTCAAAGTGGTTGTTGATCATTGCTAGACAACCATTTTCACGTCTTGTCATAGATTTTCAAGTAAATTTAAGTCAAAACTGTAACTCGGCCACTTAGGAACATTCACTGTTTTCTTGGTAAGCAACTCCAGTGTAGATGTGGCCTTAATGAATTAATCTCCCAGTGTCTGGTGGAAAGTAGACTAAACCAGGGTTTCCTCTAGGATTTTGCCTGTTTTTAGCTCCATTTCGGTTAATTTTTTATCCTGAAAAACTTCCCAGTCCTTAACAATTACAAATATACCCATAACATGATGCAGCCATCACTATGCTTGAAAATATGGAGAGTGGTACTCAGAAATGTGTTCTATTGGATTTTCCCCAAGTATAACACAGTATTACGTTAGTGCCTTGTTGCAAACAGGATGCATGTTTTGGAATATTTTTCTTCTGCCCAGGCTTTCTTCTTTTCACTGTCAATTAGGTTAGTATTGTGGAGTAACTACAATTGTCACGCCTGCTCCCGCTCTTCCCCCCTGGCGCTCGAGGGTGCCAGGCTCCCCAGCATTGCGCACTCCTGCCATCATCATTACGCACACCTGCCTTCCCCCATCACGCACATCAGCGATTGGACTCACCTGGATTCAATCACCTCTGTCATTACCTTCCCTATATCTGTCTGGTTCCCCGTTCTGTTCCCTGTTTCTTTCATTAATGTTCATATGTCTTTGTATACCCGTGTACTGACGCTGTTCCTGTCCTGTTCCACATTAAATGTTCAACTCCCCATACCTGCTTCTCATCCCCGGCATCAGTCCTTACAACGTTGCTGATCCATTCTCGGTTTTCTCCTATCACAGCCATTAAACTCTAACTGCTTTAAAATCCCCTTTGGCCTCGTGAAATACCTGAGTGGTTTCCTTCAACTCCGGAGACTGAGTTAGGAAGGACACCTGTATCTTAGTAGTGACTGTGTGTATTGATACACCATCCAAAGTTTAATTAATAACTTCACCTTGCTCAAAGGGATATTCAATGTGTGCTTTTTAAAAAAAAAAACATTTTACCAATAGGTGCCTTCTTTGCGAGGAATTGGAAAACTTCCCTGGTGTTTGTGGTTAAACTTCTCAACTGAGGAACCTTACAGATCATTTTATGTGAGGGATAAAGAGATGAGGTTGTCATTCAAAAATCATGTTAAACACTATCATTGCACACAGAGGGAGTCCATGCAACTTATTATGTGACTTGTTAAGGACATTTTTACTCATGAACTTATTTAGGCTTGCCATAACAAGGGGTCGAATACTTATTAAATACTTATTGTAAGCATTTTGAAAAACATTATTCCACTTTTACATTATGGAGTATTGTGTGTAGACCAGTGATAACAAATCTCAATTGAACACATTTTAAATTCAGACTGTAACGAAGCAAAATGTGGAAAAGTCAAGGGGTATGAATACTTTCTGAAGGCAGTGTAACTCTAAACCACTCTTCACCACACAGAAATATATCAACTCTTCGACAGTTAAATCTACAAAACAGGAATTTGGCTCGAAACGTCTCCCGTATACTACAGTAGAAAAGGAACATAACTATTGGTCAAACTTTCTTTTACTGTACAGAAATAACGGTGTAATTAACTTTCCTGAACAAAAATAAAATTGCAACATGTAAAGTGTTGATCCCATGTTTAATGAGCTGAAATAAAACATCCCAGAAATGTTCTATACCACAAAAACCTTATCTCTCAAATTGTGTGCACAAATGTTTCCATCCCTGTTAGTTAGCATTTCTCCTTTGCCAAGGTAATCCATCCACCTGACAGGTGTAGCATATCAAGAAGCTGATTAAATAGCATGATCATTACACAGGTGCACCTTGTCCTGGGGACAATAAAAGGCCACTCTAAAATATGCAGTTTTGTCACACAACACAATGCCACAGATGTCTCAGGTTTTGAGGGAGTGTGCAATTGGCATGTTGACTGCAGAAATGTCCAACAGAGCTGTTGCCAGATCATTTAATATTAATTTATCTACCATAAGCCACCTCCAATGTTGTTTTAGAGAATTTGGCAGTACATCCAACAGGCCTCACAACCGCAGACCACGTGTAACCACGCCAGCCCAGGACCTCCACATCCAGCTTCTTCACTTGCGGGATCGTCTGAGTAGGGGTGATGAGTAGTATTTCTGTCTCTAATAAAGCCCTTTTGAGGGGAAAAAAATCATTCTGATTGGCTGGGCCTGGCTCCCCAGTGGGTGGACCTATGCCCTTCCAGGCCCACCCATGGCTGCACCCCTGCCCAGTCATGTGAAATGCATAGATTAGTGTCTAATGAATTTATTTAAACTGACTGATTTCCTTTTATGAACTGTAACTCAGTACAATCTTTAAAATTGTTGCATGCTGCGTTTATATTTTTGTTCAGTATAAAAATACATTGTAATAAATGGTAATTAATTTGTTAATTGTTCCGTTAGGTTGCTCACCATTACATCCAGTCTAATTTGTGCCAGATGTTATTCCTGATGTCTTGTGAACCAAGCACAACTCAGGGAACCTCTGTAGTTCTAAAGTAGAAGGAGAAATCAAACACTGATCTGCCCGTTTTATGTGCTGTCTAAAGCTTGTATCATGGTATGAAAGTCTCTATGTACAATAAGTTCTAAATAGAAGTCAGAGTTCAACCTCCTGGTCTCCCCTGTGTGTGCCACTCCCCCTCCTATTGAACTGTATGTAATGTATTGTAATGTACATTTCGAACAACGTCTGCAATAAGTGATGTGATGCATCGCAGGTCATTTCACAGCTCTTATAATCTGAGCATTTATGTCAACGACTCTGAACGATCTATTTAGATAATCAACTGGATCACCTTTCTCTCTCTTTCCCCCTGCTATGTGTCCCATTCTCTCTGTCTTGTTTTATCATTCCAATCTCCCTTACCTATCTTTCTCTCCCTCCTCTTTAGCTCTCATCCCTTCCTCCTCTCTCTTCCTCCCTCTTGCTCTCAAATCAAATCAAATGTTATTTGTCACTCAGCTAATACCTGTTGTTTAAGAAAATAACGAAATGCTTACTTCCCAATAATGCAGAAAGAAAATATAGAAATATAACAACATGAGGAATAAATACACAATGAGTAACGATAACTTGGTTAGATACATTGTACCGAGTTGATGTGCTGTGGCACGAGGTAATAGATATGTACATATAGGTAGGGATAAAGTGACTAGGCAACAGCTGTGCAGTAGCAGAGAAAACACTATGACTTATTTTATGAGTCCTTCTTGTCTTCCTGTCTCTTTCTCTTGTTCACTCTACCTATTTGTAAATAATGTATGTTAACTCTGTGTAAACTCCTGTCTGTATTCTGTCTCTAAATGTTGTCTATCACTAGCAGTACCATATCACAAAGTTACATTTTGAGTATGTGTAAATGTACTTGGTGAATAAAGGTGATTCTGATTCTATCCCCAGAGTGTGCCCATGGCTGGTTTGGGGCGGACTGTGCTCAGCCCTGTGCGTGTCTGAACAGTGGTGTGTGTGACCGCCGCAGTGGAGAGTGCAGCTGTGGCCCAGGCTGGGTAGGACAGCACTGTCAGACAGGTAAGGAACAAGAATCTTAACCATGTTGCCCTAAGACCTGTACTTTCTTGTACTCTGACCTGACTTACTGAGTGTGTGTGTGTTTTACTATGTCTTGTCAATGTTGTTGCATGTGTATTTAAATGTGTGATCAGTCTCAATACTTGTCACATGTTCTCATCTCCACAAGATTCCATTGTCCTGCTAATCACCCATCAAGGGTGGACGGCTTCTTTTTTATTCAGACTGGTTGAATGAATAGGTGGCTTCCAAAACATTTCTACATGGTTCCCTGGTCAATCAGAGAGTTGTCTAGACTCCACTTCTTGCTGCTTTGTATCCTATTGACAGTTCACTTCCACTCTCTCTCCTTTGTGTGCTCGAGTAGTGGGAGAGAAAAATGCTTTCTGGTTGCGCAACATTTCAAAATGCAATCGTGGGAAAAACATTGTTTCAAGCAAATCAATTTTGCTACTGTTGAAGAGAACTGTCTCTGCTTTCTGTAGGTCTATATTTTATTCATCAGATCTTATTATTGAGGGAAGGACACTTACGCCGGCCATTCACAGTGAGTTCATAAACCTGTACATAGAATGTATGGTTAGATATCAATTACACAGCTAACTATCAGCCAAAGTTGACTTAACAACCTAGCGAACTACTTTCTCAGATATTGCCAGATGTGATATTCCCACCAAAGAGCACTTGGTGGGCAGAGTAATGGCTTTGCGGTGTGACAGCAGATCTGCCTGTCAGCTAAACAGATAGAGGGCCCACGACAGGATGCTTTTAGTCACACCACAGCTGCCCCTTGGGGCAAGCCTCTTAACTCCGTGTCAAGCCAGAGGCATGCCTGCTCCCCATCACAGATTATTATATTTTCTATATATTGGATGTCATGGCAAAAGCATGAAAACATGTTTTAGGAAAAGTACTTTAAATGATTATGTGTGGGCAAAATGATTTCAGGATCTGGGTCCACAGGCGACAACAAATAAATTAAATCAATTTGTATTGGTCATATACAACTGGTAGGCTTCTCACACAATGTAATAGTGACAAAAGTGAACAATCAAATAAGTGACAGTAAATATAAAATAGTAATACTACAAATATTTTTTTTTAAACACTAAAGAAACATTTGAATAAGATCAAAAAAGACCATGTTTATTCATGCGCATAGTGAGTGGGGTAAAATTATAAAATACAATGCATTAGTAGCAGCATAGAAAAAATTATGAGCATGTACAGGGGTTAAGATAACATGACTATTGCAGTGGTCTGGTACACTATAGTAATTCCAGTGTGTACAGAATATGATTAATGCTAAGTGTGTGGTAGCGTGTAGTAGTCAGCCCGGGGTTCAGCTGTTGAACAGTCTTTTGGCTTGGGAGAAGAAGCTGGCTTTGAGCCTGATGGTCAGAGACTTGATGCTCTGGTACAGTTCTCCCCTGCACACCTTCTTCTTGGCCCCCTTTACAGACAGAAACCTAACCTACAAAGTGAGATAAATTATTATAAATGACACTCTGTTAACATATTTCCCTCCCCCACCCCCTATATTTTATATTCATTTATTGTGACAGTTGGTAAAGAAACTGTGAGACAGATCAAATCACTGTGCCGAATACAACAGGCGTAGGTAGACCTTACAGTGAAATGCTTACTTTTACAGGCTCTAACCAATAGTGCAAAAATGTATTAGGTGAACAATAGGTAAGTAAAGAAATTAAACAACAGTAAAAAGTCAGGCTACATACAGCAGCAAGGCTATAAAAGTAGCAAGGCTACATACAGACGCCGGTTAGTCAGGATGATTGAGGTAGTATGTACATGTAGATATGGTTAAAGTGACTATCCATATATGATGAACAGAGAGTAGCAGTAGAGTAAAAGAGGGGTTGGCGGGTGGTGGGTGGGACACAATGCAGATAGCCCGGTTAGCCAATGTGCGGGAGCACTGGTTGGTCGGCCCAATTGAGGTAGTATGTACATGAATGTATAGTTAAAGTGACTATGCATATATGATAAACACAGAGTAGCAGCAGCGTAAAAAGAGGGGTTGGGGGGGCACACAATGCAAATAGTCTGGGTAGCCATTTGATTAGCTGTTCAGGAGTCTTATTGCTTGGGGGTAAAAACTGTTGAGAAGCCTTTTTGTCCTAGACTTGGCACTCTGGTACCGCTTGCCATGCGGTAGTAGAGAGAACAGTCTATGACTGGGGTGGCTGGGGTCTTTGATAATGTCAGATATTTAATGTAAATGCATTATGTGTTAAAGTTCTGTGTGTGCTTACAAGTTGCTTCTGGACGTCAGCATGGTCTCTAGCAGCTCCAGGTCTTGCCGGTCCTTCAGCAGTAAATGGATGACCTCAGGCAAGGACAAATCTCCAACCGACCAATTGGCCTGGAGAAGAGTTAATCATTGTCACACTCCTGAAAACAATTGCAGACCATGATGTTTAAGGCTACAGTAAATAGATGTTAAATGTTACGTTCTTAGCTGCTTGCCTACTAGCAAGCTGAGTCCTTAGCTTTAGGTTTTCCTCAGTCAGTCTTCTCATTTCCAGATAGATACTTTGCATTTCTACCCTGACAAAAATCACCAGGTTTTACTACATTACACTGGGACTAATACAATTATGTGTGTACAGTGCAGCTGGGTTTTGCCATGGCACTAAATTAAAAACAAATCAGATTACATGAACAAATGGGCATGTTTCTCCTCTCAATGTAGATATAGTCATATTCCAACATAATACAGGAAAGAAGATGTTTAAATTGAATCTGTCTCCAGAAGGCTTCTTAGGTCTTTAGACAGGTTTGGATGATCCTTGGAGAGAATTGTCACTAGCTTTGAGAGTGCATTGTGGGAAATTATGTTGTCAATAGCCCACCATGTCAATTTGATATCCTCTTCACTATCTTCTTTAGTGTTTGAGGGTAAGTCATAACAGGGCTCACAGTCAGCCTCTACTAAAAAAGAGTTGGTTCTTTCCTGTGGCACAGGAGTTGCAGTTTCCCAGTTGCCTGTTGTATCCATGCCATGATTACTTGAAATAGCATCAGCCATTGCAGCTGCAATTTCCTGCTTATCCCTCTCAGCTCCCTTCATGATTCTCCTCTTTTTACTCCAGTAAGTTGACATGGTTAACGTATCTTTCCTTGAGGCACAAAAAAGTAAGGCTTGTCTCTCAAGATGTCTGTAGGATAATTTTTATTTTTTTTGTTTCGCAAAAGTGGTAAAAAAAAACTATGATGAAAAGTTATTGAACATGCAATGGTCAGTTTAAAATGATGACTCCGTTATGAAATGTCCAAAGAACAGACACAGTAGGGTCTATCCCAAATCCAAATGTGTCACAGGTGAAATTGCATTTAAAGCAATGTTTTTAAATTAGTTTAAAAACTATTTGTCCTTTCTTTTCGGGTTAGTCAGGAACTCAAAAGTGAAAGAAAACAAACTTCTCAAAAACGGGACTAGAGCCCCCTCAAACCTACTTGTATTGCATTCAGTGCCAGCACAAGCTACATCACAGATTTGTTGAAATTACAGGATACATTTGAGACACATTTATATGTAGCTTTCAATAACATTTGTTTTAAATTAAAAAAACATTTTTATTTATCGATAAAAGACAGTAATCAGAACAGTGGATGTGTTTGTCTATGCTTAATCATAACAGCGTAATTAATAAATCATGTTTTTTTGTGGTGTAACCTACAGAAGGCTATTGGCTCCAATCCAAGGGGGAAGCGCTCTGTCAAGCGGTTGAATACGAGAAGCCGCAGTGCAGACGAGAAGAAGAACTTTGATGACAGCAGTTAAAAGTGTTTTTTGTGCGCTTGTGCCCTACACAGCATGTGAGGCTGGCCTGTTTGGCCCAGGGTGTGAGGAGCAGTGTCGATGTAAACATGGGCCCGTGTGTGACCACGTCAGCGGAGTGTGTGTGTGTCCTCCTGGCTGGAGGGGACCTCTATGTGACAGAGGTAAGGTCAGATTGTTGACCTAGGATCAGATTAGCCTTTTAGATCATAATGAATGATCCTACATCAGCTCTCCCACTCTGAGGCTACTATAACTGTATTGAACCTATTTATCACAAGGGCCTGTACATACTGTAAATTATAAGCAACAGACCGCACGCATTGACTTAATTGAATGTATGTGATTTCCACATTCCCCACAGCCTGTCTACCTGGCTCCTATGGGAAGGACTGTGTGCTACG
The DNA here is from genome assembly GCF_018296145.1 of Oncorhynchus tshawytscha. Lineage (NCBI taxonomy): Eukaryota > Metazoa > Chordata > Actinopteri > Salmoniformes > Salmonidae > Oncorhynchus > Oncorhynchus tshawytscha. Next base: position 5,652,903 of record NC_056450.1, on the reverse strand, counting down.
TTGTAACTGTCCCCACGGCACTTCCTGCAACCACGTTTCCGGCGAGTGTGGCTGTCCTCCTGGATACACTGGCAACGGCTGTGAGCAGAGTGAGTGACTTGGAACAGACTAGTCTAGCCTGGAAGCCCGAGGGATAGGAGAGTAGAGTAACACAGAAAGCTTCCTCCCGTCCTTGGTTCCTTGAGGTTAGCACCGATCTATAAGAATATTTGTGATACTTTCCCCAATCCAACCATTTCAGATCTGTGATAACCCCAAGGAAGGAAGGATATGTTTCTGAAGTATTAGAAAAAAGGGCCTGAGGTAGATATGCAGTATATGTATTGGGGTTGCTGAATGAAACGATAGTAAATCTACATACAGTTTCCTTATTACTACTATCCAACATGTAGGCACACCTTTTTGTGTAGCCTACTGAAAAAGTCCATATATCAGGATATTGTATGGGAGCCAACGTGTGTTATGTGTTTCTCTGCCAGTATGCCAGCCTGGCACATATGGGCTGAACTGTAACCAGGTGTGCCAGTGCCCTGGCACCAACCAGCTATGCCACCCTGACACCGGCCTCTGCTACTGCACCCCCGGTTACCATGGTTACAACTGTAATCAAGGCAAGCACCCCATCACACACATTAACGCACAGACACACACTTCCTGAACCAATGTCACAAAGGAATTCCACTGTTGAAAGTTTAACTTACTATAGTCATAGGTAGGCCCAGGAGATTTTCCACAATGTGACCTGATCAGTAAACACTCTTGACTTTAGTTATGACCTCACCTGATTAGAAAAAACATTGATGTTTAAACACAGCTAAATCCTGTGTGTGTTTGGCTTGACAGAGTGTGACAAAGGACGGTACGGCCCAAATTGCGAGCGGCTGTGCCAATGTAGGAATGCTGGTGTGTGCCAGACCACCACAGGCACCTGCCACTGCCTGTCTGGCTACATCGGAGCAGACTGCAACATCAGTGAGTGCCAGCGTGTGCCAGGGGCATGGGCATATCCATAGGCTACAGTTTGTTATTTACCAAGTATTTATTGTAACATTCAAAAGTCAAATGGTAATTGTCATTCATTTTTCATCCTATAACACAAGCACTACCAAGTAACGTTTTGTATGGTCTCCTCTCTTTCCCTACTCTTTTCCTCTGGTTCTACCAGCTTGCCCATCAGGGCGTTATGGGCAGGACTGTGCCAAGGTGGCTTTGTGTGGGGAGGGGGCAAGGAGTGACCCAGAGACGGGCAGGTGTGTGTGCAAGGTTGGCCAGCGGGGAGAAGACTGCGGACAGGGTAATACACACACTGTAACACACACAGTTGATTCCTGCTCCACAATGAGTGTCATATGTAATAATCCATCCAGTCATGTTTTATTGACAATCTATGGCGTTTGTGCGCTTGTGTGTGTGCTGGTGCTTGCGTGTGTTTGTGCCTGCATGTGTTTCTCAGGTTGTGCCCAGGGTTGGTATGGGGTGGACTGTGGCCAGCGCTGTAACTGCCGTAACAGTGGTATGTGTGACCCAGTCTCTGGAGGCTGCACCTGCGGACTAGGCTGGACCGGACCCAGCTGTGACAGAGGTGACCTGACCAGACCTGGCTATAAATACTATTCTAAATCTTTAAACTACTTTGACCATTTGCTTTAGCCTGCCTGGAGTGCCAGGTGGGCATGGTTTTCACTTTTGCGTCAATTCTATAGGTTAGATTGCAACAGACAACCTCAATCAAGCACAGACACATTATTTGAAATGATTTCAAATATTATTTGAACCCAGGTCGTGACAACCATGGTCAACAGCTCACATTTCCCATTCTCCTCATTGTGTTGTGAATTGATGTAAAGACTCCATTTAAGTGCCCCTGATATCATGATGAGCCCATGACACAATTCCATTGCGTACCCATTATAAGGTGTGTGTTTCTGTTGCTCTGTCATTCAGAGTGCCCCTTAGGGAGTTACGGGGCCAACTGCAAACTGCGGTGTGATTGTAACAACAATGGGACGTGCGATAGAGTGACGGGAGAGTGCCGGTGTGACCCGGGATACTACGGTCACCTGTGTGAACACGGTAAGTCAGGGCCATTCAGTTACTGCTGCTTTGAGTGGATCAATGAATCATCAAATTGATCATGTGAAATAACTCAGTTTGAAGAAATCAATGTATTTCGCTACACCCGCTGAAATGTGTATGTGACCAATACAATTTGATTTGAATGTAGATAAAACAGTTAATATCAGAGTTTAGGTTTGAAGGGTTCAGTTAGGAGAGTGCGAAACGATGTAAGAAAGCTATTCAAGGCGTTTTTTGAATGCTCTTTCTGAGGTTCTAATGTTTTACTATCCTAACTTCCTGCTCTATGTTCTGTCTAGCCTGCCCTGCTGGTTTCCATGGCCACCGCTGTCAGTTCCAGTGTAAGTGTCGAGGCCACGCCTCCTGTGACCCCAGCACAGGGCACTGTCTCTGCCCTCCTGGTTACCATGGATATCGCTGTGAGAAAGGTGAGAAGGATTAAGTTGAGATTTAGTAGATACAATTGCTTAATAATGTGGTTGTAACTGCTGATAAAGTGTGACTGTTACATGCCCCAGTCATAATTACAGCTAAGATGTTGTCTCCTGTGTCATGTGCTCCCCTCCCTCTCGTTCCCTGTCACAGAGTGTGAGCAGCGTCGTTTCGGGGTGGGCTGCATCCAGTCATGTGACTGCGAAGGGGACACCCCATGTGACCCCATGACCGGCCGTTGTCTGTGCCCCCCAGGGAAGATGGGCACGCATTGCGACACAGGTAGTAGATAAATAAAAAGAAGCAAACAACTATCTAAGTAGTATGTTTCATCAACATCTGTTTCCTCAAACGACTATGTGGCGAATCCTAACTTCCACTTACTGCAAGTCCAATTTTCACTTAGTCTCCCAATAACATCAATGCAGTTAGACTTAAGTCAAAGGATTCACCCCTATAAGCTAAACGGCACCATAATCTAAAAGTGTTCTCACAATTCCTGTTTCCCTGTCTGGGCTTTGTCCAGATTGTCCAGTGAACCGCTACGGCCCAGACTGTTCTGAGAGCTGTGAGTGCAGGAATGGGGGGTGGTGTGACCCACGGAACGGCCGCTGCACCTGTCTACATGGCTGGATAGGACCCACCTGTCAGGAAGGTAAGTGTATTGATAAGGAAGAAGGGACAGAGCATGGACCATAGAATGAGGAATTAGAATACTGGAATGGACATTAACATTAACATTTTATTTTGGTAAATGGCTGACCATTTTGGATAAAGGTCAGCCATGTAGTTAGTCAACCATGGTTTGACAGGGCTATGATAAGATAGAGTAAAATAATGAATTTTAATAATTTATCTAGACAGACAGTTTTAGAGGAATGATTCCATAAATGTTTCTAACGAACTGCCAATAAGCCAACATTCCATTCAAACAATGCAGCCAATCAACAGCCATACACTGGCTGAATTCAGTTGATGATAGGCAGGAAAGAGAGGAAGGCTCCACACCACTCTCTCACTTTAGTATCTTACCTAGTTATTTTATGATTGTCACATTTTTGCTATTTTGTAGCTTTGGCAACTAGGTATGTGTTTTCTATACCAGTTCACTCCTCTACCTGTAGGCTTTACAGGCGCAGCGTTTGGAACTGCCGATCTGCGGTCAAGAACGGCAAGTTCATCTCAGCCTATGCTGCTCTTTAGTCCCTTGACTTTTTGGTCCTGATGGAGACATGGATCACCCCAGAGAGCACTGCTACTCCAGCTGCTCTCTCATCTGACTATATTTTCTGTCATAGTCCAAGAGCATCTGGTCATCATTGTCGTGGCACAGGGCAACTCATTTCTCCTAACTGGAGATTTTCTCTTTTCTCCCTCTCTAACCTGTCCATTTCCTCATTTGAATTCCATGCTGTCACTGTCACTAGTCAACTGAAGCGTAACATTGTTTTCATCTATCGCCCACTAGGTGCCCTTACAGATTTCCTCAATGAGGCAGACAATATGCTTTACCTCATCCTTTCCCAAACCCTTCCAACTCACAAGGCAGACAATATGCCTTACCTCATCCTTTCCCAAACCCTTCCAACTCACAAGGCAGGCAATATGCTTTACCTCATCCTTTCCCAAACCCTTCCAACTCACAAGGCAGACAATATGCCTTACCTCATCCTTTCCCAAACCCTTCCAACTCACAAGGCAGACAATATGCTTTACCTCATCCTTTCCCAAACCCTTCCAACTCACAAGGCAGACAATATGCCTTACCTCATCCTTTCCCAAACCCTTCCAACTCACAAGGCAGGCAATATGCTTGACTTTATCTTTACTAGAGCCAGTTTGCCTAATAATCTCACTGCAACCCCCCTCTAGGTCTCTGATCACTACTTTGTTTCCTTTTCTCGCTCCCTTTCCTCCAACCCTAGCCACTCAGCTCCTACCCAGATGGTCCTGCGCCATTCCTCATCCTCTGACTCGCACTGTCCCTTTTTCTTTTCTTCCCGGCCAGCTAGGCCCTCCCATCTTGCTCTGTGGCTGAGTGACTCATTGCGAGCCTACAGAACAAGGCTGCGGGCAGCTAAGCAAAAATGGAGAAAAACCAAACTTCCAGCGGACCTATCATCTTTTCACTCCCTCCTCTTCACCTTCTCTTCCTCTGTATCTGCTGCTAAAGCCACTTTCTATCAATAAAAATTTCAAGCTTCTGCCTCTAACCTAAGGAAACTATTTTCCACCTTCTCCTCCCTCCTTAATCCTCCATCCCCTCCCTCCTCCCTGACTGTGGACGAAGGTTGTCAACCACTTTGAAAAGAACATCCACTCCTCATTCACTCAACCTACTGGGTCCACTGGTCCCAGTCACACAGAACTACCCTAGGCCTTTTTCTCCCCTCTCTGCCCAGATGAAATCCTGCAACTAATGAGTCTGGCTGCCCGAAAACATGCCCGGTCGACCCCATCCCCTCCTCCCTTCTCCAGTCCATCTCTGGAGACCTTCTTCCATTCCTCACTTCCCTCATCAAATCATCCCTGACCACTAACTGCGACCCCTCTGATTTCAAAATGACCTGAGTCGCTCCCCTCTTCAAGACTCATCTGACGTCAAAAACTATAGACCAGTACCCCTTCTTTCTTTTCTTCCAAAACACTTGAGCTTGTGTCACTGATCAACTCTCTCATTATCTCTCTCCCCTAACCAGTCAGGCTTCAAGACAGGTCACTCAACTGAGACGGTTCTTCTCTGTGTTCTCATCCTCCTAGATCTATCCACTGCCTTCGACACAGGGAACCATCAGATCCTCCTGTCAACCCTCTCAGGGCTGGGCATCTCATGTTCTGCACTCTTGGGTTGCATCCTACCTGGCAGGCCGCTCCTATCAGGCAATGTGGAGAGGATCTGTGTCTGCACCACATACTCTCACTACTGGTGTCCCCCAGGGTTCTTCTGACACCCAGGTCTGCATTCCTGGTGGACGCTGACCCATCATCACAAGCTCAACATTGATAAGAAGGAGCTGCTTTTCCTCCCTTTTCCTCCCCTGCACGCTCAAAGACTTGGCGTGACCTTGGCGTGACCCCGGACAACACCCTGTCATTCTCTGCAAACATCAAAGCAGTGACTCGCTCCTGCGAGTTCATGCTCTACAACATACATATTGTCAGACTCTACTTCACACAGGTAGTGGCTCAGGTCCTAAGCCAGGCTCCTCCAGACACCACTGGCTTCCAGTCAAGACTTGCATTCACTACAAGACCATGGTACTTGGCTGCGGAGTAGCAAGAGGAACTGCCCCTCTCTGCCTTCAGGCTATGCTCAAACCCTACACCCCAACCCGAGCACTCCATTCTGCCACCTCTGGTCTCTTGGTCCTCCCACCCCTAAGGGAGAGTAGCTCCCGCTCAGCCCAATCCAAGCTCTTCTCTGTCCTGTCACCCTAATGGTGGAACCAGCTTCCCCCTGAAGCTAGGACAGCAAAGTCACTGCCCATCTTTCCAAAGCACCTGAAACCCTACCTCTTCAAATAGTATCTTAAATAATCCTCCTCACCTCGAACCCCTACCCCTCCTTACACATACACGCAAGAAAAGTTCTTGACCCAGCACTTGCACTTGACCTCCCCCTTTCTAGCTCTGACTCGGCTGATAGCTACTTTATTGAGGAAAAGCGTACTGTGACAAACCTCTTCAAGATTAGGAGACTGTCACAAATTAAGCGGGAAACCGTCATTAAAATCACCCCAGAATGAGAGTTCTTTCGAACAGGACAGTACCTGTGTGTTTGTTTCTCCATCTTGGTCCACACAGGCCACAGGCAAAGTCAAGGATAGCAGGGTTTGGGACACGAATCGGGTTCTCGGTAGGTCCAGGTCCAAACGCCAACAGGTCCAAACAGTCCAGCTCATACACGGTAAATCCTGCCGATATATATATACATATATATATGGTCTCTTTCTCTATGGTTCACAGATCCTTCCAGCCCCTCCACTCTCTCTTCCTGGTTTGTCTTGATCTGTGGTTCGGCCCCTTCGGAGCGTTCTCCTTGCTTCTGGGAATTGTAGTTTTGGCAGTCGGCCATTTTGTGATCTGTAGTTCTGGTCGGGGTGGCCATTTTAGTGAGAGGGCAGAGCCCGTTTATTAGTTCTGCTCTCACATATCTGCCATTTATCACTCGACCCCCTTCTTTGCCACAGTACTTACTATGCCTGTGATATGTGGTTGTCCCACCTAGCTGCACTACACGACTAAAGGTATGTGGACACCTGTTCGTCGAACATCTCATTCCAATATCATGGGCATTAATATGGAGTTGGTCCCACCTTTGCTGCTACAACAGCCTCCAGTCTTCTGGGAAGGCATTTCACTAGATGTTGGAACATTGCTGCGGGGACTTGCTTCCATTCAGCCTCAAAAGCATTAGTGAGGTTGGACACTGATGTTGGGTGATTAGGCCTGGCTCGCAGTCGTAGTTCCAATTCATCCCAAAGCTGGGGTTGAGGTCAGGGCTCTGTGCATGCCAGTCGAGTTCTTCCACACCTGTCTCGACAAACCATTTCTGTATGGACCTCGCTTTGCGCACAAGCTGAAACAGGAAAGGCCTTCCCCAAACTGTTGCCACAGAGTTGGAAGCACAGAATCATCTAGAATGTCATTGTATGCTGTAGCATTAAGGTTTCCCCTCACTGTAACTAAGGAACCTAAACCATGAAAACAGCCCCAAACCACTATTCCTCATCCACCAAACTTTACAGTTGGCACTACATTGGGGCAGGTAGCGTTCTCCTGGCATCCACCAAACCCAGATTCGTCCATCGGACTGCCAGATGGTGTAGCGTGATTCATCATTCCAGAGAATGCGTTTCCACTGCTCCAGAGTCCAATGGCAGCGAGCTTTACACCACTCCAGTGGACACTTGGCATTGCTCATGGTGATCTTAGGCTTGTGTGCGGCTGCTCGGCCATGAAAACCCATTTCATGAAGTTCCCGAAGGAACAGTTCTTGTGCTGACGTTGCTTCCAGAGGCAGTTTGGAACTAGGTAGTGAGTGTTGCAACCGAGGACAGATGATTTTAACACGCTACACACTTTAGCACTCTGCAGTCCCGTTCTGTGAGCTTGTGTGGCCAAACGCTTCACGGCTGGTGCCTAGTTGTTTCCACTTCACAATAACAGTACTTACAGTTGACCAGGGCAGAAATTTTACGAGCTGACTTGTTTGAAAAGTGGCATCCTATGACAGTGCCACGTTGAAAGTCACTGAGCTCTTCAGTAAGGCCAATCTACTGCCAGTGTTTGGCCATGGAGATTGCATGGCCGTGTGCTCGATTTTATATACCTGTCAACAACGGGTGTAGCTGTAGTAATTAGTAATTTAATAGGATCTCTAAGGCTGGGACGGACGGAGCAGTGCATTATGAGTACAGTAGTACATCATGCTATAGAGCATGGAGAAATATGGAGGAGAACTAGGAGAAATATCCCCCTGGTTCAAGTACTATACAAACACAATAACATGTAAAGAGACATTTAAGATAATATCTAAGCAAACTTCCAACACACTTTACAATAAAGCAATAAAATGTTAGATAAAAAACATGCAAGATGTAATAGAGGCTAAATAGATTACTAAAACAAAACAGATAGTGAAAGCTGTTTTATAGGAATTCAGTCTAAAGCTAAGAGTGCTCTCTCTTCTCTCTCTGTCTTCTCGTCTGCAGGAGGGTCCCTCACGTCTCCACAGCTGGGCAACAGAAATCAAGAAAAGAGTCACTCACACACTGTCCCAGTATAGCACCCCCTACTGACTGACCCCCAGCCTCATACAACTGCAGCCTACTGGTCACTTCTAGAGATCACAGAGTTCAAAACTGAACTGAAGCACTCTCAAAACAACAGACTGTTTTGTACAGAGAAGGGAGTGCTATGGCGGGGCCTTGGTGAACTAAAGGGACTTCTGAACTGGAGGTGCCATTTTGCAGCGTTGTCTAATCGCAGACTTTGGAGTTCAGATAACACACTACCCTCGACATCACGGGGATGACTGTCCTATACTCCATCTTACAGGGTGGACTCTTAAATGTGCTCCAGAGTTAACAGGCTGGGATAATTGTTTTTGCCTGCCCTGGATAAGAGGACATTTCTGGGTCAAATGCCAAAAAGGATAAAGTCATGCGAGGTTTACAGAATTATTTACTGTAAAATACAGTTGTTGAATATCATGTACCATGCTTAACAGTTGTGTATTTGTGTGTACATTGCATGTATGTTGTGTGTATGTAAATGTGTTCATGTCTACAATTCAATCATGTTGTACGTATACTCATGATATGGTCGTAACGCATTGGAAGTCAGTATTTTTTTGAACATTGAGGAGATTTGCTTCACGCTCATAGCATCTTCTAAAGTAGTTGTAGTCATCCTTACTGGCTTCTCCAAAAACAATAGGCTACTCACACGCATGGTCCATTTGATTTGTATATTTACAGCCACCAATGCACTATACAGACTCTTATGGCACAGTTGATTTATAAATCAGAAACCATTCAGGATCATTTTCATCTGAATGAAATACTCTACAGTATTTGGGAAACCTGGAATGGTGATGATGACTTGCCCACAGGTCAATATGCCTTAGTCTATACACCTTATTTTACATGTACAGTGGGGATAAAAAAGTATTTAGTCAGCCACCAATTGTGCAAGTTCTCCCACTTAAAAAGATGAGAGGCCTGTAATTTTCATCATAGGTACATTTCAACTACGACAGACAAAATGAGAAAAAAAAATCCAGAAAATCACATTGTAGGATTTTTTTATGAATTTATTTGCAAATTATGGTGGAAAATAAGTATTTGGTCAATAACAAATGTTTATCTCAATACTTTGTTATATACCCTTTGTTGGCAATGACAGAGGTCAAACGTTTTCACAAGGTTTTCACACACTGTTGCTGGTATTTTGGCCCATTCCTCCATGCAGATCTCCTCTAGAGCAGTGATGTTTTGGGGCTGTTGCTGGGCAACAAAGACTTTCAATTCCCTCCAAAGATTTTCTATGGGGTTGAGATCCGGAGACTGGCTAGGCCACTCCAGGACCTTGAAATGTTTCTTACGAAGCCACTCCTTTGTTGCCCGGGCGGTGTGTTTGGGATCATTGTCATGCTGAAAGACCCAGCCACATTTCATCTTCAATGCCCTTGCTGATGGAAGGAGGTTTTCACTCAAAATCTCACGATTCATTCTTTCCTTTACACGGATCAGTCGTCCTGGTCCCTTTGCAGAAAAACAGCCCCAAAGCATGATGTTTCCACCCCCATGCTTCACAGTAGGTATGGTGTTCTTTGGATGCAACTCAGCATTCTTTGTCCTCCAAACATGACGAGTTGAGTTTTTACCAAAATTTTGGTTTCATCTGACCATATGCCATTTCCCAATCTTCTTCTGGATCATCCAAATGCTCTCTAGCAAACTTCAGACGGGCCTGGACATGTACTGGCTTAAGCAGGGGGACACGTCTGGCACTGCAGGATTTGAGTCCCTGACGGCGTAGTGTGTTACTGATGGTAGGCTTTGTTAATTTGGTCCCAGCTCTCTGCAGGTCATTCCCTAGGTCCCCGTGTGTGGTTCTGGGATTTTTGCTCATCGTTCTTGTCATAATTTTGACCCCACGGGGTGAGATCTTGCGTGGAGCCCCAGATCGAGGGAGATTATCAGTGGTCTTGTATGTCTTCCATTTCTTAATAATTGCTCCCACAGTTGATTTCTTCAAACCAAGCTGCGTACCTATTGCAGATTCAGTCTTCCCAGCCTGGTGCAGGTCTACAATTTTGTTTCTGGTGTCCTTTGACAGCTCTTTGGTCTTGGCGGAGTTTGGAGTGTGACTGTTTGAGGTTGTGGACAGGTGTCTTTTATACTGATAACAAGTTCAAACAGAGCCTCGTAAAGAAGAAATTACAGGTCTGTGAGAGCCAGAAATCTTGCTTGTTTGTAGGTGACCAAATACTTATTTTCCACCATAATTTGCAAATAAATTCATAAAAAATCCAACAATGTGATTTTCTGGATTTTCTTTTTTCATTTTGTCTGTCATAGTTGAAGTGTACCTATGATGAAAATTACAGGCCTCATCTTTTTAAGTGGGAAAACTTGCACAATTGGTGGCTGACTAAATACTTTTTTGCCCCACTGTATGTAGATACTATATGAAGTGACAGCTTCTCTGAGAAATGGAGGAAACTGTTTAATTTTTCAATAAAAAAAGATTCATTATATGTGTACTGCAAAACACAACATTAGACCACATTTAGTAATTAGACTGCATTTGCTACATATCAAGCAAATGTTAGCAAAGAGTAAAGGGGTCAGTCATATGTCAAACCCTACAGATGCTATACATTTACCAAGCCTGATCCCAGATCTTTATGTACATTAGAAAACTCCTCTGATTGTATGGTGTAGGAGTCTTTTTTAGTGGTTAGCTAAAGCATATACAGGTATCAAATTGACCATCTATATAGAAAATATTTAAGTTTGAACTTGATCATTGCCAGCTTGTGTGATCAAACTGCATCATCAAGTCATTTATGAAGTCAAGATATTCTACATTCTTCCCTGCACAAGCCTCTGTCACCATCTTCTGGTGGTGGTGGCTCTCCACATTACATATTGTGATCTGCCCAGCTTCATATATGAGGGCAGTTAGTTGTAGCCATTGTTAGAGGACTACTGGTCAAAAGTTTTACAACACCTACTCATTCAAGGGTTTTTTCTTTATTATTACGATTTTCTACTTTGTAGAATAATAGTGAGATATAAACTATGAAATAACACATATGGAATCATGTAGTAACCAAAAAGTGTTTAACAAATCAAAATATATTTGAAATTCTTCAAATACCCACCCTTTGCCTTGATGACAGCTTTGCACACTCTTGGCATTCTCTCAACCAGCTTCACCTGGAATGCTTTTCCAACAGGTCCTCTGATGCAGCACTCCATCACTCTCCTTCTTGGTAAAATAGCCCTTACACAGCCTGGAGGTGTGTTTGGTCATTGTCCTGTTGAAAAACAAACGATCGTCCCACTAAGCCCAAACCAGATGGGATGGCGTATCGCTGCAGAATGATGTAGTAGCCATGCTGGTTAAGTGTGCCTTGAGTTCTAAATAAATCACAGACAGTGTCACCAGCAAAGCGCACCCACACCATAACACCTCCTCCTCCGTGATTTAAAGTGGGAAATACACATGATGAGATCATCCGTTCATCCACAACGCGTTTCACAAAGACATGGCGGTTGGAACCAAAAATCTCCAATTTGGACTCCAGACCAAAGAACAAATTTCCACCGGTCTAATGTCCATTGCTCGTGTTTCTTGGCCCAAGCAAGTTTCTTTTTCTTATTGGTGTCCTTTAGTAGTGTTTTCTTTGCCTGATTCACAGTCTCCTCTGAACAGTTGATGTTGAGATGTGTCTGTTACTTGAACTCTGTGAAGCATTTTTTTGAGCTGCAATTTCTGAGGCTGGTAACTCTAATGAACTTATCCTCTTCAATAGAGGTAACTCTGGGTCTTCCATTCCTGTGGCGGTCCTCATGAGAGCCAGTTTCGTCATAGCGCTTGATGGTTTTTGCGACTGCCCTTGAAGAAATGTTGAAAGTTCTTTAACTTTTCCGTATTGACTTACCTTCATATCTGAAAGTAATGATGGACTGTCGTTTCTCTTTGCTTATTTGAGCTGTTCTTGACATAATATGGACTTGGTCTTTTACCAAATAGGGCTATCTTCTGTATACCCCCCCTACCTTGTCACAGCACAACTGATTGGCTCAAATGCATTAAGGAAAGAAATTCCACAAATTAACTTTTAACAAGGCACACCTGTTCATTGAAATGCATTCCAGGTGATAACCTCATGAAGCTGGTTGAGAGAATGCCAAGAGTGTGGAAGGCTGTCATCAAGGCAAGGGGTGGTAACTTTGAAGAATCTCAAATATAAAATATATTTAGATTGTTTAATATAACTGGATTGAGTAAGTGTGTCCAAACTTTTGACTGGTGCTGTAGATATCAAGTCATCAATGAAAGAATCAATATTGAAATGTTTACATGGTCTTAAACAAATACATTTTGTGGTGCTTTAGGAATGCTCCCTGAAGGATTAACACCTGGTAACAGAATAACTAACAGAATGACATCGGTCCCTGATCTGTACTACCAAGAAATACATAATTATGCATGACATTCTCTTTATGGTGATGTATCCTGAATAGGTACACAAAGGTAGAAAAATGTAATATTCTCCTTCGTATGTTTGGCTATTATTCTACTGAGCCCTGCCTCCGAACAAGATCATTTTTTGACCACAGATAATCACAAGTCACAATCACAAGTTTGCCACACAGTACAGCACTGTAGAGTACAGTATAGTTTGGCACAGTACAGTACTGTGCAGTATAATTTGGTACAGTAGAGTTCAGTACAGTAGGCTACAGTACAGCATGGTTTAGTACAGTACAGTGAACTACAGTACAGTAGAATACAGTAAAATGATACTGTGCTCTACATTAGTGTGTGCTACTGTACTAAACTCTACGGTACAAAACTGTATTGTACTGACTTAATAACTCAGCAAAAAATGAAATCTCCTCTCAATGTCAACTGCGTTTATTTTCAGCAAACTTAACATGTGTAAATATTTGTGTGAACATAAGATTCAACAACTGAGACAAACTGAACAAGTTCCACAGACATGTGACAAACAGAAATTGAATAATGTGTCCCTGAACAAAAGGAGGGTCAAAAAAGTAACAGTCAGTATCTGGTGTGGCCACCAGCTGCATTAAGTACTGCAGTGCATCTCCTCCTCATGGACTGCACCAGATTTGTCGGTTCTTGCTGTGAGATGTTACCCCACTCTTCCACCAAGGCACCTGCAAGTTCCCAGACATTTCTGGGGGGGAATGGCCCTAGCCCTCACCATCTGATCCAACAGGTCCCAGACGTGCTCAATTGGATTGAGATCCAAGCTCTTCGCTGGCTATGGCAGAACACTGACAGTCCTGTCTTGCAGGAAATCACGCAGAGAATGAGCAGTATGGCTGGTGGCATTGTCATGCTGGAAGGTCATGTCAGGATGAGCCTGCAGGAAGGGTACCACCTGAGGGAGGAGGATGTCTTCCCTGTAACACACAGCGTTGAGATTGCCTGCAATGACAACAAGCTCAGTCCGATGATGCTGTGACACATCGCCCCAGAACATGACGTACCCCGCACCTCCATATCGATCCCGCTCCAGAGTACAGGCCTCGGTGTAACGCTCATTCCTTTGGCGATAAATGCGAATCACCCCTGGTGAGACAAAACTATGACACGTCAGTGAAGAGGACTTTTTGCCAGTCCTGTCTGGTCCAGCGACAGTGGGTTTGTGCCAATGGGCGACGGTGTTGCCGGTGTTGTCTGGTGAGGACCTGCCTTACAACAGGCCTACAAGCCCTCAGTCCAGCCTCTCTCAGCCTATTACGGACAGTCTGAGCACTGATGGACGGATTGTGCGTTCCTGGTGTAACTCGGGCAGTTGTTGTTGCCATCCTGTACCTGTCCCGCAGGTGTGATGTTCGGATGTACCGATCCTGTGCAGGTGTTGTTACATGTGGTCTGCCACTGCAAGGACGATCAGCTGTCCGTCCTGTCAACCTGTTGTCTTAGGCGTCTCACAATACGGACATTGCAATTTATTGCCTTGGCCACATCTGCAGTCCTCATGCCTCCTTGCAGCATGCCTAAGGCACATTCACAGAGATGAGCAGTGACCCTGGACATCTTTCTTTTGGTGTTTTTCAGAGTCAGTAGAAAGGCCTCTTTAGTGTCCTAAATTTTCAGAACTGTGACCTTAATTTCTTTACCGTCTGTAAGTTGTTTGTGTCTTAATGACCGTTCCATAGGTGCATGTTCATTAATTGTTTATGGTTCATTGAACAAGCATGGCAAACAGTGTTTAAACCCTTTACAATGAAGATCTGTGAAGTTATTTGGATTTTTATGAATTATCTTTGAAAGACAGGGTCCTGAAAAAAGGGACACCTCTTTTTTTGAACTTTTGTGAACTTCTGTGTAGTCCAAACTTGGGAAAAACAGACACTTGGACATGCAGTAATGCAGACACATTTCTAAAAAGAAAATGCTTTTGAGGTATGTTTGCTCCCATTTGGTGTGTGTGGCGACGTGTAGCCTGATTAATATGGGTGTGGTCATTAGAAATTGCAAAACGTGTTCAGCACGCCATACACAATCGCCCTGTGGTCGTTCAGTACAGTACCGTTTCCATTGAATTAAACTCTCTACACTATTCAGTTGTACTGAACTCCCACCTGATCTACTCAGAATTCTCCCATCAAGAATATTTCTTTATATATCCCATGCCTTTCACTTGGCATACACCTATAGATACATCCATTGTCTCTTGCCCATCCATCGTCTCTCAGCCTGAAGATGAAATTAGGAAAATCGAAAGTATCTGTGGATGTGTAGTGGTTCACACTGTTACAAGGTAGTTAGTAGGTATGGGATCAAAGCAGCAGAGAAGTTTAGGTTTCCAGATCTATGGACGGCCAGGTGAGATGTGACATACCTTCAGGCGGTGGTGGAAAAAGTACCCAATCGTCATACTTTAGTCAAAGTACCTTAATGGAAAATTACTCAAGAAAAAGTGAAAAGTCACTCCGTAAAATACTACTTGAGTAAAAGTCTAAAAGCATTTGGTTTTAAATATACTTACAGTGGCAAGAAAAAGTATGTGAACCCTTTGGAATGAACTGGATTTCTGCATAAATTCGTCATAAAATTTGATCTGATCGTCATCTTAGTCACAACAATAGAAAAACACAGTCTGCTTAAACTAATAACACACAAATTATTGTATTTCTCTTGTCTATATTGAATACATAATTTAAACATTCACAGTGTAGGTTGGAAAAAGTAGGCTAATTACTTTTCCAAAAGCTAATTGGAGTCAGGAGTCAGCTAACCTGGAGTCCAATCAATGAGACAAGATTGGAGATGTTGGTTAGAGCTGCCCTGCCCTATAAAAAACACTCACAAAATTTGAGTTTGCTATTCACAAGAAGCATTGCCTGATGTGAACCATGCCTCGAACAAAAGAGATCTCAGAAGACCTAAGATTGAGAATTGTTGACTTGCATAAAGCTGGAAAGGGTTACAAAAGTACATCTAAAAGCCTTGATGTTCATCAGTCCACAGTAAGACAAATTATCTATAAATGGAGAAAGTTCAGCACTATTGCTACTCTCCCTAGGACTGGCCATCCTGCAAAAAAACTGTAAGAACACAGTGCAGAATGCTTAATGAGGTTAGGAAGAATCCTAGAGTGTCAGCAAAAGACTTACAGAAATATCTGGAAGATGCTAACATCTCTGTTGACGAGTCTACGATACGCAAAACACTAAACAGGAATGGTGTTCATGGGAGGTCACCACGGAAGAAGCCACTGCTGTCCAAAAAAAACATTGCTGTACATCTGAAGTTCGCAAAAGAGCACCTGGGTGTTCCACAGTTCTACTGGCAAAATATTCTGTGGACAGATTAAACTAAAGTTCAGTTGTTTGGAAGGAACACACAACACTATGTGTGGAGGAAAAAAAGGCACAGCACACCAATATCAAAACCTCATATCAACTGTAAACTATGGTGGAGGGAGCATCATGGTTTGGGGCTGCTTTGCTGCCTCAGGGAATGGACAGCTTGCTTTCATCACCGGAAACATGTATTCCCAAGTTTATCAAGACATTTTGCAGGAGAATGTAAGGCTGTCTGCCAATTGAAGCTCAACAGAAGTTGGGTGATGCAACAGGACAACGCCCCAAACACAGAAGTAAATCAACAACAGAATGGCTTCCGGAGTGGCCCAGTCACAGTCCTGACCTCAACCTGATTTAAAATGCTGTGGTATGACCGAGTGATTCACACCAGACATACCAAGAATATTGCTGAACTGAAACGTTTTGGTAAAGAGGAATGGTCCAAAATTCCTCCTGACCGTTGTGAAGGTCTGATCCGCAACTACAGAAAACGTTTGGTTGAGTTTATTGCTGCCAAAGGAGAGTCAACCAGTTATTAAATCCAAGGGTTCACATACTTTTCCCACCCTGCACTGTGAATGTTTACACTGTGTGTTCAATAAAGACATGAAAACGTATAATTGTTTGTGTGTTATTAGTTTTAAGCAGACTGTGTTTGTCTCTTGTTGTGACTCAAATCACATTTGATGACCAATTTATGCAGAAATCCAGTTAATTCCAAAGGGTTCACATTTTTTCTTGCCACTGTGAGTATCAAAAGTAAATGTAATTGCTAAAATATACCTGAGTATTAAAAGTAAAAGTAAAAATAATTTCAAATTCCTTATATTAAGCAAACCAGACAGACACATTTTCTTCTTTTTTTACGGATAGCCAGGGACACACTCCAACATTCAGATGTAATTTTGTGTTTAGTGAGTCTGCCAGATCAGAGGCAGTAGGGATGACCAGGGATGTTCTCTTGATAAGTGCATAAATTTGACCATTTTCCTGTCCTGCTAGCCATTCAAAATGTAATGAGTACTTTTGGGTGTCAGGGAAAATGTATGGAGTAAAAAGTACATTATTTTCTTTAGGAATGTAGTAAAGTAAAAGTTGTCAAAAATATTAATAGTAAAGTAAAGTACAGATACCCCAAAAAACTACATAAGTAGTACTTTTAACTACACCACTTCCTTCAGAAACAGGTTTGGATGACCAACGATTGGAGTCAGAGGGATGTTGGTCACTTCTTGAAGGAATGGAGAGAAGAGAGAGAGAAACCCACATGAATACATATATATATAAAATACTTTTTGGAAGCAAGCCTATATCCTGCTTGAGATGCGTGCTTAGTCCCCTCCTGTACTCCTTGTTCACCCACGACAGCGTGGCCAAGCACGACTCCAATACCATCATTAAGTTTGCTAATGACACAACAGTGGTCGGCCTGATCACTGACAACGATGAGACAGCCTATAGGGACGAGGTCAGAGACCTGGCAGTGTGGTGCCAGGACAACAACTTCTCCCCCAAAGGTTTTACAGCTACACCACCGAGAGAATCCTGACCGGTTGCATCACCGCCTCAATATGGCAACTGCTCGGCATCTGACATTAAGGCGCTACAGAGGGTAGTGCGTACGGCCCAGTACATCACTGGGGCCAAGCTTTTTTTAAATGTAATTTAACTAGGCAAGTCCGTTAAGAATTTGTTCTTATGTAAAAATGACAGCTTACCCTCCCCTAACCCGGACGATGCTGGGCCAATTGTGTGCCGCCCTACTCCCGATCACGGTCGGTTGTGATACAGCCCGGAATCGATCCTGGGTCTGTAGTGATGCCTCTCTGGCAAGTCTAAGACCAAAAGGCTCCTTAACAACTTCTACCTCCAAGCCATAAGACTGCTGAACAATTAATCAAATGGCTACCCAGACTATTTACACCTCCTGTATATAGCCTCGTTGTTGTTATGTAACTTCTTGGGGGGATTTGAGTAGATTTTTTTACTTTAGTTAATTTAGTAAATATTTTCTTAACTCTATTTATTGAACCGCATTGTTGGTTAAGGTATAATAAGTAAACATTTCACTTTACACCTGTTGTATTCGGCGCATGTTACAAATAACATTTGATTTGAATTGAGATTAATTTTGGTTTAATGGAAAGCGCTATATGATATGATAGAGTGTGCAGTGAAAGCCTTTGGAGAGGCCGGAAGGGCTCGTTTTGAATAACCCTTCTATGTTTGCACTACTCCCACTTACATCAGAAGACTACATCAATCCAGAGGTTACATTCCAAATGGTTCAATATTCCCTACATATTAAACTACTTCAGACCAGCAACCTATAGACCGTGGTCAAAAATAGGGTACAAACATCGTAAGGCTCATCGGTAATGTTTCCCTTGTTGCACGGATGGATAACGTTGTCTGAGCAGTAGACTCGCGGTCTCATCTGCTTGGGGTTTCCCCCCAAACTAAAATTGGTTTGTCAATCTCACAGGAACCTAATGTAGCTACCATTAGCTAGCTATTCAATGGAAAGAACGACAAAAATATGAGCTTGTCATGCGCCCCTGCATGGTGAATAAAATTCAATAACTAACAACAAGTGAGTGTTCCATTCCAAAGTTTTAGGTAGCTAATGTTAGCTAGCTAGCAACCGTCCTTAAGTTAAACGTTACCATTACAACTCTGCAGCACAACATTGATTTAACATTTTAATCTAATCTGTGCGATAGTTTTCTAGCTAGCTGCCATTAGTTTAGCTATAGCTGCAAATTAATCTAACATTACCGTTAGCTTTAGGTGACCTGGTGGTAGGGTAGCTAGCTAGCTACAGTAGATGATATAACATTAGCTATATTTTAACATTAATGTTAGTTAGCATTTACAACCATTTAGCTAGTAGCTAGTTCAATCCTGTGACAATTAGATGTAATAATAAAATAGATAATTACCCAATTTACAGTTAACGTTAGCTGGCAAACCAACAGTCAAATCATTTTGAGCCTTGCTAGTCTGCGCGAGCTAGGTATAATTAATGTTTTGCTTGCTGTGATCCATGTAACGTTAGTCTCTCGCACTAGTTTTGATCATGGCTGTCTCGCTTGAGAATCCTGTTTGAGAACACATTGACTTCTCCAAAGTGTTAAGCATTGTTACGAGACGCAATGTGGATGGATGATTCAGTGATTTAATTACACATTGCCAACTCATCTCTTCAGATTTATCATCTTCTACACAGTAGAGGTGGCCACTTGTTTTATGATTTGATCTTATGGGATCTTATGGGAACCTGGGACGGTAGAGTCCCACCTGGCCAACATCCAGTGAAATTGCAGAGCGTGAAATTCGAAAATACTCCATTCAAATATTTAACATTCTTGAAAATGTGTTATACATCAAAATAACGCTTAACCTCTTGTTAATCCAGCCACTGTGTCAGATTTCAAAAAGGCTTTACGGCGAAAGCATACCATGCGATTATCTGAGGACAGCGCCCAGCACACAAAACATTTCATACAGTTACCAGCCAAGTAGATTAGTCAACAAAAGTCAGAAATAGCAATAAAATGAATCACTTACCTTTGATGATCTTGTTCGATAAAGTCCCTCTTTATATCCAAAAACCTCAGTTTTGTTGGCGCATTTTGTTCAGTAATCCAAAGGCTCAAAGGCAGTCACAACAGACAGACGAAAAATCCAAATAGTATCCGTAAAGTGCATAGAAACATGTCAAACGATGTTTATAATCAATCCTCATGTTGTTTTTGGCCTAAATAATCAATAATATTTAAACCGGACAATAGCGTCGTCAATATAAAAGAAAAACAAGAAAGGCGCGCTCTCTGTCATGCGCAGCAAACGGGCCTGGTGACTTCCCAGGGTCCACTCACTCAAAGTGGTCTTACTCCCTCATTTATCAGACTACAAGCCTGAAACAATTTCTAAAGACTGTTGACATCTAGTGTAAGCCATAAGAAGTGCAAATTGAGTCCTAAGTCATGGGATACTGTATAGGCAGTCAATGGAAAACTACAAACAAAAAAATCCCACTTCCTGGATGGGTTTTTCTAAGGTTTTCGCCTGCCATATCAGTTCTGTTATACTCACATACATTACTTTAACAGTTATGGAAACTTTAGATTGTTTTCTATCCAAATCAACCAATTATATACATATCCTAGCTTCTGGGCCTGAGGAACAGGCAGTTTACTGAGGGCACGCTTTTCATCCGGAGGTGAAAATAGTGGCCCCTTACCCTAAGTGAGGTTAAAAACATTTTTTTAAGTCGGTAGGCATTCTACATATTTTCTGATGATGTGAAACATGACCCCTGCAGGTGAGGAATGATTATGCATTGAGAGAAGGTAGCTTTTCAAGCATTATGACACTCGTCCCAATTTCGATGTCTACACGATCTACGGCCGACTCTGTGATGCTGAGCGGCCATGTGACGGTGCATTGTGCATACATTTCGACTTACTACACTAACAGCCGCCCTCCCACCGACGTTCTAAATGGAACACGATCTACTAATGATATACCGCTGTCCGGCCCGACGTTGGCAAGATGTATGTGTTCTGTTTGGGTAGCTAGCTAGCTGAACAATGAACTGCAATAATCTCATCTCATACTACTAACGTTACCAATATAAAACTGATTGTCATAGCTGTAGTATGAATCTTCAGGTAGCTAAAGTTAACCAACTATGTTCAATGTTTGTTAGCTAACATTAGGCTATAACTAGCCATGCAAATGGATTCTGATTCTAATAATATTACTGCACAGATTATGCACGTAATATTAGCTAGCGAGACAGCAAGATAACGTTTTCTAGCTAGCGAACAGTACGCTTTAACCTGTTGGTGTTAGGGGGCAGTATTGTCATTTTTGGAAAAAAACGTTCCCGTTTTAAACGGGATATTTTGTCAGGGAAAGATGCTAGAATATGCATATAATTGACAGCTTTGGATAGATAACACTAACGTTTCCAAAACGGTAAAGATATTGTCTGTGAGTATTAACAGAACTGATGTTGCAGGCGAAAGCCTGAGAAAAATCCAATCCGGAAGTGCCCCAGGTTTTGAAAGCGTTGCGTTCCAATGACTCCCTATATGGCTGTGAATGTACCATCAACGAGCTTACGCTTTCTACGTATTCCCCACGGTGTCTACAGCATTGTGATGTAGTTTTACGCATTTCTGTTGAAGAATAGCCGTATGGGGGCACATTGCGTAAGTGGTCACATGGTGGCTCCGAGAGAGATTCTTGCGTAAATTGCAGAGGTAGACATTACTCCAATCGGTCCTAGAGAAAAAGGAATTGTCCCGACGGATATATTATCGAATAGATATTATATAAAACACCTTGAGGATGGATTCTAAACAACGTTTGCCATGTATATATAAAAAATTGCCGTTGTCGTGACCCCAATTTCCGGGCGATTTCTCAGCCAAACGTGAAGAACAAACGGAGCTGTTTCGCCTACAAAAATAATATTTTGGGAAAAAATGAACTTTGGCTATCTACCTGGGAGTCTCGTGAGTGAAAACATCCGAAGTTCATCAAAGTTAAAAGATTTCATTTGATTGCTTTTCTGATTTCCGTGACAAGGTTGCTTGCTGCTAGCAAGGCATAATGCTATGCTAGGCTATTATAAACTTACACAAATGCTTGTCTAGCGTTGGCTGTAAAGCATATTTTGAAAATCTGAGATGACAGGGTGATTGTGATTTTCATGAATAGGAATATTTTCTAGGAAGATTTATGTCCGTTGCATTATGCTAATTAGTGTAAGATGATGAAAACGGTCCCGTTCATAGGATGGGGTGTCACTAGAGGTTAACTTGCAATGAAAAGGACTTTGACAAAATTAGACACATATAATATCAGAAAATGTAGCTAGACTCTTACCTGTATACATGGATGAATGCTTCAGGGCAGACTGGAACAATTTAATTGCATTTTGTTTGTAGCTACATCTTGTTCTGCCAGCGTTGTGTCAAGTCACTCCGGTTCACATTGACCATGGCGTGTGCAGAAAGTAACTGATCTGTCTATAGTGCCTGCTAAATTCAGGGCATCAATGTTGTTGAGAAAAGTAGCAAGACTTTTGTAGTTCTTGATGGCTAACTTTATATCTTTCAGACATGTTAGAAAGGATTGTCAACACATACTGAGTAGCTCACGTTATAGACAGAACCATGCTGCATGGCAAACCAATCCAAACTAATCTCCCAGCGTGTCCAGCCCATCCATTATCTCAGCCAATCATGGCTAGCGGGAAGGTTCCTGACTTTTTCTGTGGCTAAACCAACAAGGCTTTTAATTTAACCATTTTATTCATATTTACAGATGGAATATAAGTTTGTTATTAAAGCACATGAAAAATAACATGTTCCAGAAGGTATTTCTGCCAAAAAATCTATTTTGATTTTAAACAATTAAGATGTTCAAATACACCTCTTGTGATTTAGTGATGTGCGACATACACCTTTCCTGAAAGGGGTCATATTTTGAAGAATGGCTGCCACTCCCCTCAGGGTCCAAATCTGGGGTGGCTCTATATCTAGAACGTTTCAGGTGGGTCAGTAGCCTAGCGGTTAAAAGCATTGAGCCAGAAGGTCGCTGGTTTGAATCCCAGAGCAGACAAGGTGAAAAAATGATGAGCCCTTGAGCAAGGCACTTAACCATATTTGCTCTGGATAAGAGTGTATACTAAAATGTTCAGATTTTACATTAATTTATATTTGTGCCAAATTTGGTGCTTTTATCACAAAATGCACAATTGTTCCACATTTTTCAGTTTAGAAGCTTGATGAGAAGAGTCAGGGCCATGCATATGGGTGGCATATGCTTGAACCAAAAAAATGGCACCACGAAAATCAAATGTCCTGCAACAGTGGTCGCAGACCAGTTGAGAAATTACAAAAAAGGGGAAAGCAGCATCTGACAGTAAAGTACTTATCAAAATTATTTTGAAATGGAATAAATTATGCACTTATTGAAACACAATTCCAGTCAAAAAAGAAGATTGATTGTAAGAAATGCTGTAGCCTACCATTAGGCTATCCAACCCAACTCCAAATGTTGCCTGTTATTACAGCCATTAAAGGTGATGCATTTTCAAAACTCAAGATAGGCTACAGAAATAAACGTATTTTTACACATGCATTTGAAGTTGAAAGTCATTCATGTTAGTAGCCAATATGAATTAGGTAAAGGCCTACATCATGTCGTATCTCTGGAATCCGGAGCAAGCTAAATCATACATACATACACCCTATACTTGTAGCAGAGGTTGCAGGATCGGGTGGAAAGCATGTTCTGTCTGCACTGCGCCATCACGTTGGAGGGCAGCCTGCGCGCCGAGTGCTCACAAATGTATCATAATACATTCGCCAGAATGAATATTATCCATAATGTTGAAGACAGTGCGATGTTAAAGCTGTTTATCTTTAGACACGCAGCCAGCAGCCACCCAAAGGCCTATCTGAGATATGAAAATGATCAATGAAATCGTCAGGTAGCCTATTGTTTTGGAAATCATGAGTCAGTAGTCGATTGATAAAATGTATTTTAGTAGATGGATGATAAACGTAGGCCTAATCTGTATTTGGACAGGCAAAACTGGAGGACAGGAAACAAGTTATTTCTGATCACTGATCTTGGATAAACATGCCAGCCTTTGCGCGCCAATGCTGATAACTGGTCATTGACATTGAGGTTTGAGGTTTGAGTCAGGAAGACGTTAGGCAAAATACATATTTTCTGGTCATATTTTGTGTCAAAAAAAATACGTCTTAAACGGGTCATATTTTGGTCATATGATGTGTGACCAGAATGTCGTGTGCTCGTTGGGTTATAAGGACCGTCATTGGAACATCCTTTCCCCTGCATAGGGCTTCCATCAAATATGTTGTTGGAGAGGCCATTCCCCAAACTCTTTCAATAAACTTTGATATTGAAATTTAGTCTCTGTTGTTCATTTAGATTCAAATAACCAACTCAATTATCCAGCTTTGATTATTTCAATTAGCTGTGTAGTGCTAGGGCAAAAAACAAAACCTGAACCCAGGGGTGACCTGGGACCGAGTTGGGGAAACCCTAATGAACAAAAGCCATAATTAATGTAGGCCTAATAAATAACTGTATTTGTAAATTGCAAATGTGAAGACAAAGATCTATGGGAAAGCTGCATTTGGTTGATTAAAGCTACCTGGGACTGGTAACAAACAAAAAAAGGGTATAGGCCCCGCCACTGTTTTGGTGTATGGGTATTGGGCTGGGAAAATGTATCCTCTCAAATTCATAGACAGCGCACTAGATGCAAGGACTGACAGTGTATGAGAGCCACATGATAGTTTTAATCAGAAGCTATGCATTGTTTGTTGAATTGTTACTTGTTCACAAGTAAGTTATAAAAACGTATATTGTGTGTTATTATAGGGTAGGAGGAGGACAGAGCTCGAGTGAAGTATAAATTGTTGAAGAGTAAAATGGGCAGGCCTATATATACCTAAATAATGGCCATTGAACAGATTTTGAACTGTTAGAACTTCTAGTAAAACATTTTTTTTAGTCAGAGGGACTATGTTCATTAAAAGATGTTGAAGCTATGTGTTCCAGAAGAAAATGTTTGTTCCAGGTAAGGGGAAGGACTTTTTTTTTTACTTGGACTATGCTACATATTGGCTAAAATGTAAGCCTAGCTGTAGCTTGTCTATGACGACTTCACCAACAGGAATATAGATTCCAAGGAGTATTTGAAGGCAGAATACTGTAATACTGTGAAGTGCTGGAGACTGTACAGTACACATGCCTTATCCTCACAATAAATGTTTCAAATTTGACCACATGGTGGCACTATATACACAAATGCGGTAATCTCCATTCACAATGAGTATAATTCTATTCCATGCTATTGTAGCCTGTCTTTTGACCAAGAGGCCCGGGTTTTATGGCACAGGTGGGCCAAGTTGCGCCCGCACGCACACACACACCGTTTCTTAGTAATCGGATCAATCGGCAGAATTATAACCTCGGGTAGGTCTAGTATGCGCAATTCCACTATTCTTGCATGATATCAGGATTTGGGTGTCACTAGTCAAGATGATCAATTCCTATTGGTTATCAACCAATACAATCTCAGCACTTATAGGCCAATGAACAGTTAAATGATACATTTTGAAATAAATATATTTATTTGATGGTGACTCAACATACAACATTTAGGTTCCAAAAATTGAAACAGTAGCATTTAGACCAATGCATAGCCAGACCTCTGGTATTTGGATAGATTAAACACACATTCAATGCACGTGAAATATTCGTTTATTTGAAACCATGGTTAGTCAATAGGCCTACAGGTTAATCAAAAAATCTCCATGAATTAAAATAATATGCCTGCAATTTGGCAAGAGGACACATGCACCTCAAATATTACTTTTAAACAGTAGGCTACAATATGTTTTAGCTAATCAAACCATTGGCCTCTTTCCCCATTCTAATAACTTGATCAAACTTATCCCAGCCATGTTTGAAAAACATCGGATCATAGGCCTACAAACAGGAGATAAAGATAGTTTGTGCAACCCAAAATAGATGAGGCAATATTGATTCAAAAATAAAATTTTATTGAAATAAACGAAGATGTTGGATACCACACATTCCACAACTTATAACGATTCCAAATGCCTCGAGTTGAAAATCCAGAAGAAAACTTCAATAATAATTTATTAAACTGTTATACCGGGCATATAAAAGTGTATAGGCCTACACTAGAAAACGGAATATACATAACATTTACAACAAACACCTACAGGCCTAATAGCCTACCTGTAACAAAGAAGCATGATACATTTTCTTTGGAATTGACTCAATTATTTGGGGAAGAACAGGTCTATGTCCATAGGCCTACGTGTCACCCTCCGGACAGCAGAAGACATGAATGTCCACAATTCATGTCCAATGTTCCCACCTAACTGGACACTGTAAATGCATATTTGAATAGCATGAACATCTTAACACAATTCAGCAGATTGACATGTTTATTTAGCCAAAAAACGTATTTCGTTCATAAGCTCTAAAACATCTTAGCACATGTCAAAACAACAAGCTGTCTGTTACACTAACTGGCTATTTTATTTTATGAATGACAACTGAAAAACAGGCGTTCAAGCGCTCGAGTCCAACATTTCTACTCAAATGAGGGCGCAAGTGACATTTCTGGTTGTCTGGCAAAGGAGAACTGGGGGTAGCACGCTTGGGAAGTCGAGCCACCGCCGGGGCTCAAATCCTGGGTCATGCCACCACAGGGGCATCCGTTATGTGGCATCACGACGGACGCATGTCGGTGGTAAGCACTGTAGGTGGCGTGGAACTGATGGTTGTGGTAGTAGGTTACAGGGGAGCTGGCGTATCCATTTGGGGACACTGAGTGCACTTGTCCGTTGATGGGCTGCGACTGGGGGTAGCTGTATGAGGTGGCCTGAGGTGAGTTTGGCTGGGAGAGGGTCCAGGGGTTACTGACAAAAGGCGCCTGTACATAGACTGGTTTCTGTTGCAGGTAGAAGTGCTCCGGATAGTCCACGCAGGTGGTCCCCGCTATGTAAGGAACGGTGGCAGGTCTGTAGGGTCTCCTCACCCTTCTTCGACGTCTGTAGTTCCCTTTCTCAAACATGTTCTCAAATGCAGGATCCAAAGTCCAGAAATTCCCTTTTCGGTCACCTCCGCCCTCCCTGGGTACTTTGAGAAAGCACTCGTTGAGACTGAGGTTGTGCCGAATGCTGTTCTGCCACCCCTTCTTATTTTTCTCGTAGTAGGGGAATTTTGAGATGATGAACTGATAAATTCCGCTCAGGGTCAACCTCTTTTCCCGGCTCTCCTTGATGGCCATGGCAATGAGGGCGACGTAAGAGTATGGGGGCTTCTCCGTTTGACCCACTCTGGCCTTGTCAGTCTCGTCCACACCCTCCGCTGCGCTGTCTGCGCTGTCTGCGGAGCCCTTGCTCTTGGCCATGCCGGAGGACGAGTCGGTTAGATCCAATATGTCCAATTGCTGCTCACCGTGAAAGTCCTCTTTGTCCATCTTATCATGTAGTTTAAATCTTCCTCGGTTTAGGAGCTGCAGTGTCCAACCACACGGGAAAAGTTTTTGGCAATAGTGTTCACAGGTGAGACGCGCATTCCGCTACTGTTTTAAAACCCTCCCATGGGGATGTCTGCGCTGGCTGGGACACCCTTTCATATTGCCGCTTTTCCCACACTGTTGCTGGGTTCTTTAGGGTCAACACTTATTTGTTTAGGTTGAAAATGAGGTCGCAGACATGTTGTCTGTCTGTTTATCGATATTCGTGAAGTTTTACAGTACCATTAAGCCCTTTGAAACGCATAGAACAAGGTGAACTATAGATTGTGCGAGTGCGTTCAACTGATGTGTCAAGCGATGTTTGTAAGCATGGATGAGTGATCTGACTTTTCTCTTACTGCAAGCTATTATATGAACTATTTGACCTATAGACTACCAACCGGCTACATCATCCAGGCCCGACAGCCTTATTGAAAATATTTCCACTCTCATTTAATAAATGATATTAATCCTTCTATAATGTCATTTATATAGGTCAACGACATACATACGAATAGTCCATTAACATTTCACATCATACATTTCGTTTTTGCTTTTCAGGTTGTCACCAATTTAATTCGAAAAATAAGACATTTAAAAATACATGTTTTAAGCACAATTAAGACAAACTTTATAGCTATATAATATTATGTCAACACGAAATATGACAATAATATTTTCAGTAAATGGATTGAATGACAGATTAGGCCTAATGGCCTGACACTGTAGTGTTGCAACATGGAAATTCCCTTTTTTCCCCCACACAGTGCATTCTACAGTTCACCATGAATAGCACATACACATTTTGAAACACACACAGACTTACGCCCACACACACGCACACACGCACACACACACACACACACACCTCTACCTGTATTATATTTCTATATTGATTCATACATAGACGTTTCTATTCCATCCAGACCGGTAAGTAGAGGTATTTTCTGGACTATTTCCTGGCAGAACATTGTAAAACCATAGGTGACGTGATACCATATCTGCTCACATGCTGGGGGGAAAAGGAGAGTAGGGGGGCAGGTATAGGGTCACGGATCGAGGACGGGCCCGAAACCATGCCTGAACCACCTCTGACCTTTTCCCATTGGGGTGAACTAATCTGGCAGCGTGTGCCATGGTAAGGCCTCTGTTTACCAAATGGTCATTGACGATGGCCCGGACTTCATTAGACACAACAGTCCACTGCCATCTGTCTCCCTCTCTTTGATGTCCACCTCTTTGTGTTTGTATTTATTATGGATCCCCATTCAGCTACTCTTCCTGGGGTCCAGCAAAATTAAGGCAGTTATACATTTTAAATAACAGATTTCACAACATATTAAGTGTGTGCCCTCAAGCCTCTACTCTACTACCACTTATCTGTAACACAAAATCCATGAGTACATGTGTGTGTGTGTGTGTATAGTGCGTATGTTATCGTGTGTTTGTATGCATGTGTCTATGTTTGTGTTGCTTCACAGTCCCCACTGTTCCATAAGGTGTATTTTTATCTGATTTAAATCTAATTGTACTGCTGTATGAATTTCTTGATGTGGAATAGAGTTCCATGTAGTCATGGCTCTATGTAGTACTGTGTGCATCCCATAGTCTGTTCTGGACTTTGAAGAGTGTGGACTTTGGGACTGTGAAGAGACCTCTGGTGCCATGTATTGTGGGGTATCCATGGGTGTCCGAGCTGTGTGCCAGTAGTTCAAACAGACAGCTCGGTGTTTTCAACCTCTCACAAATACAAGTAGTGACGGGGCCCATGCCCACCTCTCTGACGGGTCCCTTGTCTACGAGCTCTTTGGTTTCTTCCTCTCCCTGGTTCACACACACCCTTTTATATGGTGACCAATTGTGGTTACCACTATGTGAAATCAATTAGGAATAATGAGTAGTCCTTATGTATGGTTATCATGTTTCATACATGTCATTTAGGGGTTTATACTTACAAAACACACATTTGATTTCTGTAGTTCTCAAAATCCATACATAGTAGACAAACCAGTTTAACATCTGTAGGTTTACCAAACGGTTAAGTGATCAACCATTAAGCAGTTGGATTACGTAATGGTCAAATGTATTTAAACAAATGAGAGGAGAATCATGTGAAAAGTATTGTGAGCATTGCATTGTGAAAGGCAATTGCTTTATATGAAAGGTATTTTTGTATAGATGAAACACAGATTAGGTTTGGTGAAAAAATGACTGTGTGATTGTGTATATCAATTGAAAATGTGCTTAAAGTTTTGAAAAAAACAGCCTTTTTGATGATTTGCTTTGAGTTTTGTACTAAGAGTTTCCACATACTTGTGAAATAGTTATTTTTATCGCTTTGGTGCTATCATTCGAATAGGCCTTGATCTAAAATACCATCCAACTTAGGTTAGAAATGAAATTTTCATTGACAGTAATTCTTTAAATGTGAGGTTTGTGAATAAATGCTTCTATAATAGGCTAATGCCCTCGGTGGTGGAGAGACACGGAGGCGAAGTGCTGAGTAATACAACATGGCCAGGCGTAGACACCATAGACATCGTAGACACCGTAATCACTGCTACCCGTAGAAATAGAATGGCCAGAACAAACATTCCCATTCAAGTCGATGTCCCGTGATGGGTGGACCTTCAGCCATATTGAGTGTACCTACAGTCAAGTTGCTGTGGTGTGAAGGGCTTACTCGTTCTAGTCATTTTATTTTTATGCCACCACCCACATACAGTGAGGCATGACCAGCGGACCTGCCTGTGGGAGACAGGTGATAATGATCACCTGCTCTCGGGAGACAGACTGTCTCCCCTGAGTGACTGATAGGGAAACAGACAGATCTCTGAGTGAACTAGCTCACTGTGTAAAGGCACCTGTGTGACGGTTGTTTTCAGCTCAAACTAGCTGACTCAAGGCATTGTAGCAGGATGACCATTTGAACAGTTGATACAGATGTAATAGCTAGTGGCACATTGATACATTTAACAACTTACCCAAACTGAAGAAAGTTTTCCAGTATCTCAAAAATATGTAGGCTACCTCATAATTCTACTGGGTGACATTTATTTGCTTAACAGAAGGAAGTGAAATAAGGTACAATTCTGTAAAATCACCCATGCCCTCAGACTGCAATCTCCACATTCTGACATTCTATCAGAGATAATGTTATTAAAGGGAGCTCAGAAAGTCTCCCCGTGCTAGATTTACTGACTGATGTCATGAGAGCAAAGCAAGGCGCCAGATAAAATACAATATCTCTTCAGAACAACCATGCAGCAGCCTAAGCCATTTGAGACCAAACAAGAATGCAGCACAGGATAGTGCCAAAACCAAAAGAAAGACCAAGCGTAGTGCATGTAACATGATTTGGATGTACAAATACTCCTATTCTCTTATATGTAAACAAAGAGTTGTGTAAATGATATTTGTTGTGTTTACTAGGGCTATCTTTATTAATACTCTACATGGAACTGTCCCTCCAAATTGGTTGTTTTTCCATGATAATTCTGAGGAGATCTATTAATTACATTTCCACCGTAGGCAACGCAGTCTCCCATCCTAGATTCTCGGGCCAATTAAGCACCTTTCACAGCCCAGCTTGAAAGGATTATCAGATCAAACGTTTGTATTTGATCCTCTCCAGTTTGTTACATTTGAGGAGAGACAGTTCCAGTTGTAGAGAATGTACATTGTAACAATGTTGCTATAGTTCAGTAGTTGTGAAGGTCTTTGCCTGTGGGATTATGGGAATTGCATCACATAGGATTAATAAAAAAAGAACACATTTCATTCTGGAGAAAACAATTCATACATCACTTTTCTGCTAAAAGTTTAATCCAAAACGAAAACAAACAATAATTTTAAAAAAATAGCACTGCTGGTACATAGAGTCAGATCTGGGGCCATAGGTATCAAGCATCTCAGATTAGGTGAGATGATCTAGGATCAGTTTGACCTTTTAGATCATAATGAACAAGATCACATGGACCAGATTCTAGATCAGCATTTCTACTCTGATACACTTTATGAATATGGGCTCAGGTGTTCACGGATTCTTAAAATGCATGGAATAGTTGTGAGACGGAGGGTGAACGCCTTCAAGGATGTAGGAATCTGAAGAGGTAATGGATCACAAAGGTGCTTGGTACAGTAGCTACCTCTACAACCTGCATTGGCTATCTGTATGCTGGATGGCATTATGCACATGACATTATAACAAACGCACAAACTAGCACATTTCTATTTGTAATATGATCCAGTGAGCATACAAATATTTGCCATTCATTACAAAATATTTATGAATATGGTTTTAATTGGGGGGGATTTCATAACATTTTTACATTCTGACATAAAGAACACATGTTCAACATAATTTTTAAAAAACTGTTTCCAATCTCAAAAATGACTATAAGTGCCAAATAAAATAGCAGGGTGGACAATATCATCTTAAATGTGCCATGAATCCCCTTTTGACAAGAGGAATAGAAGCTTTTTCTGTCAACAGGGAGTGGCAATAAAATGCAAGTTTACATTCTTCTAAATTGTTAAAACACTTCTAGTCTACGGGTAACAGGGTTGACATGTTTTATGCTAGATCTGCAACAGTTTTCCATCACAAAACACCAGAAAATGGCTAAAAAGAGTATAACCACTTCACCTGCTTTTACATTATGATTTGACTATTAGATGTTCAATGTTTCTTTAGATTTTTTTAAAGGAATAGTTTCACCATATTAAAATGAGAGTTCAGTTCACTAACAGGATTGACCTTAAAATGAGGGCCAGACAAACAAATCACATAAAATAAATATTAATCAGACATAAATTACTTTGTCAAAGCAACAAAATAACCATGGCTTTACAATGAAGGTGAAAACTTGGAGAAAATGCAGAATTTTGGCACTTCAAGTCTTTATTCATATTAAAAATCTGATGTATTGAATTCTGTATGTGGTCTATATTAAAGGGTACTTCAATTAATATAGCAGGCTTCTAAAATGCAATATTGGTTCACAATTTCTATTTAAAATATCAAAAGGGACGAAAAGGTACTCTTTGTGGAACGACTTATTGCCATAGAAAACTTTTAATGTATTATACAGTAGGTCAGGACATATACATTCAATACAAATAACTTTATTAACAAAGTGATATCAATAAACTTATGAAAGCGAAAAATAAATAAATATATATATATATATATATTCCCTGTCCATCATGCATTGACAAAAGTTTAAAACAGTAAAGATTGGCCTGTGTTCACTCAAAATGCTAGACCATTTCCTCCACGCTAATCTGTTGACAGATGATGCCATTGAATACACAGAACTGTTTCTATTCTGCCTAAACTGAAAACTATATCCAGAGATCTTTACCAAAATCAGTGTGTAGCAATCCAAAGGTTGCGAGTTCGAATCTCAACTTTAGCTAATTAGCAACTTTTCAACTAACTACACATTTTTTGCTACTTTGCAACTATATACTTAGCATGTTAGCTAACCCTTCCCCTAACCCTAACCGTTTTAGCTAACCCTTTACCTAACCTTAACCTTAGCACTTTAACCTAACTCCTAAAGTGAACCTTAACCCTAAGCGAGCTAGCTAACGTTAGCCACCTAGCTAGAATTTGTAACATATCGTACGTTTTGGAAATTCGGAACATATTGTACATTTTGCATATTCGAGACATGTAATATGAATTTTAATTCGTAACATATCACTAAATTGAACGTCTCAGATTTATGTAAAGATGATGATTAACAATGACAAACTTCTGAGATTCTGAAGCAACCATTCCAAGAGTACCTTCCAGTTGCAGATTGTGGCAACTAAACTGCACTATTATAAAATGCCCATCCCCTTCTCAACAGCTCAGGTGGCTCAACGCCTCATATCTTATTCCCCTCCTTTAGAGGTGGTATGAGTGTGAAGGTTGTGGAGACTGTGTTAAATGGCTGCAAACAGGCAGATCTGCTTCAGCTCAATGAGGGTAATATGATACCATGATGTTTGGAAGTGAGATGAGTGATGTCCAGCTGCTGCTATTGTTTGAGCGCAATGGTTTTAGTCCTCCAGACCATTTGAGAATGTCACTGAACAGCACACCCGCATGCATGGATTGCAGTGCAAGCACATCAACCAGAGGAACCAAGAACATGCTAAGCAGCTTTTTTATCAAGCATGTGCAATTGTCAACCATGCACTGCAATCATCACCAACAATTCCACCATTCAGTATTATTTGAATACCCTAAATACCGTGAGGAACTGTGCATGGTGAACCTTTTCCACAATACATTTTTAATTATGATGATTATTGTTATTTATTTATTTTCTGTTCTGAGTTGTGGAAGCTGGAGATACCTATATGTTTGTGCAAAAGAGTGATACATAAACCACTGTGACTCAACTGAGGCACCTGTCAAGCTGGCATAAGGGATGAAAGGAAACGATGGTGTGTTGTGGCTTTTATCTAAATACAAGTGCATGGAGAAAACCACGGCCCTCTCCCAGCCATACAATACAGCAGTCATTTAGGCACCACTCCCAAATCCCCCTAATCTAGAGATTACAGGACTCCACATCCCCTCTGTTACTGTGTGTTGTATTTCTCTTGCATTGAGGTAGAGTACATACCAGTACTTTACCTCAATGCAAGAGAAATACAACACACCGATATCATTATCAGAAGATATATAAAACAATACCCACAGTATTTCTAAACTATGACCTGGAGAGGATTGCAGGATAGAAATGTCATCAGTAGTGTCCCCCTACCTACATATTTAAGTGGAGAACTATCAATGTGATGATGACTTCTCTGGGTTAGTTCAAGCATTCAGTAATGAAACAGCATGAAACTAAACAAAGAGAGTAAGATCATTTGTTTAAATAGAGGACCTAACGACTTCTCTTCGAGTCAGTTTGCCTTGGCTGAATTCTCATGCGAGGTGCAGCTCTGCCTGTCTCAAGTGATGAGAGAGTTCCCTGTTCAGTTCACGAAGCCAGTGACCCGTGCTGTTTCCCACAATGCACCGCTTTGCAGGTTCTACATGACAGCACTTGGGCCTGTTCTCTGCCAGTCTGGCCCGCAGCCCACAGCAGAGCAGCCAGCTGATCCCCTCCCAAGACAAGCCTCTCACTCTATTGTTGACTCTTGCAAAATAGTGGGTGTACTATTAGGTTACTGTGTGCCATTGTAGTAATTTAGCCAACACTTAGATACAGTGTTTTTTAAAAACTTAAACAGATAAAGTATATTCACATGCTAACCGTTATCTGAAATTGACACTCAGTATGTTGTGTGTTGTTGCATGCCCGGGTAGTAAGGATGTAAATTAGCTTTGTAGCTTACTCTGGCACATTTACATTGATGTGTAAACGGACATGTTGATTAATGTGAACTGTCACCGTCAAATAAATGCATAAATACATTTTTATTAGTTACTGCCTTCCCTGTAATTTTCATCAATAATCAGTGGCTGATCATTGCCATTGAGTGGAAACAAACTGTCTGGATCACTTCTGTGGTAAGATGTTCAACAACAAGTATGTACTCAGCAACTGTCAAATTTAGAACTCAGCCCTGCCAAGATAAAGTTAACAAATATTTTTCTGTCACATTTCAAGATGTTCAAAGACAACTGGTTGTCTTCTCATCTTAATGGATAGTGATGCAGGAGTGGCAAAAATCCCTAATTTGTCATCCACGTATTAGGGTGGCAGGAAGCCTAGCGGTTAGACCAGAAACTAAAAGGTTGCTGGTTTGAATCCCATACGCCAAAAATCTGCCGATGTGCCCTTGAGCAAATCAACGTGACCCTAATTGCTCCTGTAAATTGCTCTGAATAAGAGCACGTGCTAAATTACCTTTTTTTTTACATATACAATGTGGTGGACTACATAATGTTAATTTGCACAACACTTGGTAAATACAATACAGGAGCAGATCAGAGATAACAGGCAGGTTTTATATCACGTCATGTTCAGTGACAAATGATGCAAATCAACTGGCTTTCCCTGGAACCTTACTATCTTTGTCATATTGAGGTCAGATTACATGATTGGGAAACAGAGCCTTCCACCATTTTGTTTCTAGGCATTGACTTCGCTAGATGTTAGGCTAGATTTGACTTACTGTGTGTAATTTCTACGGGGGCGTATGCCTTATGACTAACGTGACATGGTGTGATGAAAGAAACATACAGGAACTCAAATCCTTCTGTTCACCTGATTTAGAATTCCTCACAATCAAATGTAGACCGCATTATCTACCAAGAGAATTCTCTTCGATTATAATCACAGCCGTATATATCCCCCCCCCCAAGCAGACACATCGATGGCTCTGAACGAACTTTATTTAACTCTCTGCAAACTGGAAACGATTTATCCGGAGGCTGCATTCATTGTAGCTGGGGATTTTAACAAGGCTAATCTGAAAACAAGACTCCCTAAATTTTATCAGCATATCGATTGCGCAACCAGGGGTGGAAAGACCCTGGATCATTGTTACTCTAACTTCCGCGACGCATATAAGGCCCTGCCCCGCCCCCCTTTCGGAAAAGCTGACCACGACTCCATTTTGTTGATCCCTGCCTACAGACAGAAACTAAAACAAGAAGCTCCCACACTGAGGTCTGTCCAACGCTGGTCTGACCAAGCTGACTCCACACTCCAAGACTGCTTCCATCACGTGGACTGGGAGATGTTTCGTATTGCGTCAGACAACAACATTGACGAATACGCTGATTCGGTGTGCGAGTTCATTAGAACGTGCGTTGAAGATGTCGTTCCCATAGCAACGATTAAAACATTCCCTAACCAGAAACCGTGGATTGATGGCAGCATTTGTGTGAAACTGAAGGCGCGAACCACTGCTTTTAATCAGGGCAAGGTGTCTGGTAACATGACTGAATACAAACAGTGCAGCTATTCCCTCCGCAAGGCTATCAAACAAGCTAAGCGCCAGTACAGAGACAAAGTAGAATCTCAATTCAACGGCTCAGACACAAGAGGCATGTGTCTACAGTCAATCACGGACTACAGGAAGAAACCCAGCCCAGTCACGGACCAGGATGTCTTGCTCCCAGGCAGACTAAATAACTTTTTTGCCCGCTTTGAGGACAATACAGTGCCACTGACACGGCTTGCAACGAAAACATGCGGTCTCTCCTTCACTGCAGCCGAAGTGAGTAAGACATTTAAACGTGTTAACCCTCGCAAGGCTGCAGGCCCAGACGGCATCCCCAGCCGCGCCCTCAGAGCATGCGCAGACCAGCTGGCCGGTGTGTTTACGGACATATTCAATCAATCCCTATACCAGTCTGCTGTTCCCACATGCTTCAAGAGGGCCACCATTGTTCCTGTTCCCAAGAAAGCTAAGGTAACTGAGCTAAACGACTACCGCCCCGTAGCACTCACATCCGTCATCATGAAGTGCTTTGAGAGACTAGTCAAGGACCATATCACCTCCACCCTACCTGACACCCTAGACCCACTCCAATTTGCTTACCGCCCAAATAGGTCCACAGACGATGCAATCTCAACCACACTGCACACTGCCCTAACCCATCTGGACAAGAGGAATACCTATGTGAGAATGCTGTTCATCGACTACAGCTCGGCATTCAACACCATAGTACCCTCCAAGCTCGTCATCAAGCTCGAGACCCTGGGTCTCGACCCCGCCCTGTGCAACTGGGTACTGGACTTCCTGACGGGCCGCCCCCAGGTGGTGAGGGTAGGCAACAACATCTCCTCCCCGCTGATCCTCAACACTGGGGCCCCACAAGGGTGCGTTCTGAGCCCTCTCCTGTACTCCCTGTTCACCCACGACTGCGTGGCCACGCATGCCTCCAACTCAATCATCAAGTTTGCGGACGACACAACAGTGGTAGGCTTGATTACCAACAACGACGAGACGGCCTACAGGGAGGAGGTGAGGGCCCTCGGAGTGTGGTGTCAGGAAAATAACCTCACACTCAACGTCAACAAAACTAAGGAGATGATTGTGGACTTCAGGAAACAGCAGAGGGAACACCCCCATCCACATCGATGGAACAGTAGTGGAGAGGGTAGCAAGTTTTAAGTTCCTCGGCATACACATCACAGACAAACTGAATTGGTCCACTCACACAGACAGCATCGTGAGGAAGGCGCAGCAGCGCCTCTTCAACCTCAGGAGGCTGAAGAAATTCGGCTTGTCACCAAAAGCACTCACAAACTTCTACAGATGCACAATCGAGAGCATCCTGGCGGGCTGTATCACCGCCTGGTATGGCAACTGCACCGCCCTCAACCGTAAGGCTCTCCAGAGGGTAGTGAGGTCTGCACAACGCATCACCGGGGGCAAACTACCTGCCCTCCAGGACACCTACACCACCCGATGCTACAGGAAGGCCATAAAGATCATCAAGGACATCAACCACCCGAGCCACTGCCTGTTCACCCCGCTGTCATCCAGAAGGCGAGGTCAGTACAGGTGCATCAAAGCTGGGACCGAGAGACTGAAAAACAGCTTCTATCTCAAGGCCATCAGACTGTTAAACAGCCACCACTAACATTGAGTGGCTACTACCAACACACTGTCAATGACTGTCAATGACACTGACTCTACTCCAGCCACTTTAATAATGGGAATTGATGGGAAATGATGTAAATATATTACTAGCCACTTTAAACAATGCTACCTTATATAATGTTACTTACCCTACATTATTCATCTCATATGCATACGTAGATACTGTACTCTATATCATCGACTGCATCCTTATGTAATACATGTATCACTAGCCACTTTAAATATGCCACTTGGTTTACATACTCATCTCATATGTATATACTGTACTCGATATCATCTACTGTATCTTGCCTATGCTGCTCTGTACCATCACTCATTCATATATCCTTATGTACATATTCTTTATCCCCTTACACTGTGTATAAGACAGTCGTTTTTTGGAATTGTTAGTTAGATTACTTGTTGGTTATTACTGCATTGTCGGAACTAGAAGCACAAGCATTTCGCTACACTCGCATTAACATCTGCTAACCATGTGTATGTGACAAATAAAATTTGATTTGATTTGATTTGTTAACTGACTGTTGAATCATTGCGAAGGCCATATTCATTTCTGAAAAGGTATACAAGAAGAGACATTTGGACTTGTTTACCAGTTGTTCTGTCACTAGCCACTCCTCTAGTTTGATCCCAAATTTCATGAAAGCGCTTTACAGAGTGCATTGTAGTTTGTGATGGAACACATGTGAAGGCCACAACTAAACAGCAGAGGCTTGTTAGCTTCTCAAATTTCAATTGGACATTTTGGTTTGTGCTAGCGAGCCTCAGTTTTCACTGTTATTATAGTGGCTAACCTAGTCAAAATGTCCTAATAGCCACTCTAGCACAGGTGGGACTGCAAATGTTCATGTACTCTCTTAATTTCACTAGTGGAAATGACAAACTTGAGAAGCCTTTTTAAACCCCAAATACACTACAATCTGCTTTTCCTGCTCCACAGGAAAATTCTCTGTGACAAGAGAGTGATGAAATTAATATAGTACACCTGTAAATATTGAACACATAACTGCTTTCCAGAAGTGGATCTTCAGTTGGGTCTTTTGCCCATTTATTAGCAGCAAAGTTAAAACATACCAATACTTCCATACAGGCTGATGTAATTACCTTATCTTAGTTTCATAGTGAGCATGGTCAGAACTGTATGCTGACCATAGTGGTAGTTAGAGGACTCAACTTGGATATAACCCATTTTAGCATGGGCACTGCCATTGAGTGCTTCCACCATTTTAAAGTATTCAAAATGGGTGAGGATTCCTATGGGTTTGGAGCAATCAGCCAATGATCAGAGCATTGTCTTCTTTTTCAAATTGGGTGCTAAGTTTTGTAAATGGCTTTAAGCTGTATCACAGCTGTCTAGTGGCCACAATAAATGAATCACACACAACATTTGGATCAAGACTCCAGCACTGCTATCACCAATATTAGCTTGACAATTTATTCAAATATAAAAGACGCAGAAAATGTACTACTTTAAAATGGAGATAGCATGGACAGCACCATTGAGGCGACCACAGATGCCATAATAGATGTATCATCTTTGTATCTGTTCTCTCTTTCCATCTCTATGATGCTGTCCATACCTGTGCATCCCCACTTCCGGGTCACCTGTGTGCCTGTATCATAGACTTAGTTAGACAACATGTCTTTGTGTCTGTGAACACATGAGCAGTGCCATTGAGGACTTCCACCATTTTAAAGTAGTCAACTGGTTTGGACATCCCAGTCATTGAATTACACTTGTGAGTAAACATTCCAAAACTGCAGGTGGCAGTAGGGATCTCTATCTATCTCTAAGGGATGTATACGTATGACCAGTCACACTTGACCCAACACATTGCTACGCAATCCAAGATGGCGTAGCAGTCAGACGTCTTTGTCCTGTCGTGTCCCTTGTATATATTTTTTTTGTCGTATATCCTTTAAAATATTTTGCTAAACCTCAACATCTAAATACTCTCCTGCAACCCGACTCACCGAATGTGGCATGGATCTGCTTTTTTTTCCCTAAAGTATTTATATTTACTTCAGATCTGGAACCCCTCAACTGAAGCTAGCCAGGTAACTACCAGCTATCAGTCAGCAAACCATTGCCAGCGGTCATCAGCTAACCTTCAGCTCGGAAAGCTCTCGTCAGTTCGAACAACGTGACTCTAATCAGAGCATAACGGACCTGTTATTTTTATCCCCGGATTCTTACCGCAAACTGAACATTGTCATCTGGATCTTCACAACTAGCTAACCGCAATCCCGGATGACTACTCCTGGCTAACGTTTCCATCCCAGAGCAAGCACCAATTAGCTTGAAGCTAGCCCGGCCAGGGCTCCTGTGCTACCACCAAAGTACACTCCTGGGCTACAATATCCGGACCCCTTATACAGCCGGTATGGGGCATAGAACCCCGCAGATCCCCTACGACTCGAATACCGACATAATCTGCCCGAGGACCTCAACAGGCTCCTCAGGCGTGACGTCCGCTGAAGGCCCATTATACTAACCATCTAGGCCTGCTAGCTACCTAGAGCTACTTGGAACCCTACTAATTCCACAACTGGTCTATCGACGTCACTGCACGAAGAGGCAAAAACAGACTTACCGCCGCCGCGACGTCCCCCAAAGGCTAACTTTCTAGCCCCTGCTATCTGCTTGCTAACCCGGTCTGCTAACTACTAGCTTGCCGGGCCCGGTCTGCTAACTGCTAGCCCTTGCTAACTGCTTGCTTGCTAACCCGGCCTGCTAACTGCTAGCCCCTGCTAACTGCTTGCTAACCCGGCCTGCTAACTGCTAGCTGCCGGCCTGCTAACTGCTAGCTTACCTGCCCGGTCTGTAACTGCTAGCCCATGCTAACTGCTTGCTTGCTATCCCGGCCTGCTAACTGCTAGCTTGCCCCGGTCTACTAGCTGCTAGCTTGTTTAGCCCCGGCCTACTAACTGTTAGCTTGTTAGCATCGGTCTGCTAACTGTCTGAATCGCTGAGTCCCCAGCCAGCCCAACCACTCACTGGACCCATATGTTCACTTGGCTACGCATGCCTCTCTCTAATATCAATATGCCTTGTCCATTACTGTCCTGGTTAGTGATTACTGTCTTATTTCACTGTAGAGCTTCTAGCCCTGCTCAATATGCCTTAACCAACCATGTTGTTCCACCTCCTACATATGCGATGACATCACCTGGTTTAAACATCTCTAGAGACTATATCTGTCTCTTCATTACTCAATGCCTAGGTTTACCTCCAATGTACTCACATCCTACCTTACCTTTGTCTGTACACTATGCCTTGAATCTATGCTATCGTGCCCAGAAACCTGCTCCTTTTACTCTCTGTTCTGAACGTGCTAGACGGCCAGTTCGTATAGTCTTAAGCCGTACCCTTATCCTACTTCTCCTCTGTTCCTCTGGTGATGTGGAGGTTAATCCAGATCCTGCAGTGCCTAGCTTCACTCCCACCCCCCAGGTGCTCTCCTTTGTTGACTTCTATAAACGTAAAAGCCTTGGTTTCATGCATGTTAACATTAGAAGCCTACCCCCTAAGTTTGTTTTACTCACTGCTTTAGCACACTCTCCCAACCCAGATGTCTTAGCCGTGTCTGAATCCTGGCTTAGGAAAACCACCAAAAACCCTGAAATCTCCATTGCTAACTAAAACGTTTTCCGCCAAGATAGAACTGTCAAAGGGGGCGGTGTTGCAATCTACTGCAATGATAGATAGTAATACAGAACTCTGCAGGCTGTACCCAAACAATTTGAGCTTCTACTACTAAAAATTCACCTTTCCAGAAACAAGTCTCTCACTGTTGCTGCTTGCTATAGACCTCCCTCTGCCCCCAGCTGTGCCCTCGATACCATGTGTGAATTGATTGCCCCCCATCCATCTTCTGAGCTCGTGCTATTAGGTGACCTAAACTGGGACAAGCTTAACACCCCGGCCATCCTACAAACTAAGCTTGATGCCCTCAATCTCACACAAATTATCAATGAACCTACCAGGTACAACCCCAAATCAGTAAACACGTGCCCCCTCATAGATGTCATCCTAACTAATTCGCCCTCCAAATACACCTCTGCTGTTTTCAATCAAGATCTCATCGATCACTGCCTCATTGCCTGCACCCGTAATGGGTCTGCGACCAAATGACCACCCCTCATCACTGTCAAATGCTCCCTGAAACACTTCTGCGAGCAGACCTTTCTAATCGACCTGGCCGGGGTATCCTAGAATGACATTGACCTCATCCCGTCAGTAGAAGATGCCTGGCTATTCTTTAAAAGTGCCTTCCTCACCATCTTAAATAAGCATGCCCCCCTCAAAAAATGTAGAACTAGGAATAGATATAGCCCTTGGTTCACTCCAGACCTGTCTGCCCTTGACCAGCACAAAAACATCCTGTGGCGTTCTGCATTAGCATCGAATAGCCCCCGTGATATGCAACTCTTCAGGGAAGTTAGGAACAAATATACACAGGCAGTTAGAAAAGCTAAGGCAAGCTTTTTCAAACAGAAATTTACATCCTGTAGTACTAACTCAAAAAAGTTCTGGGACACTGTAAAGTCCATGAAGAATAAGAGCACCTCCTCCCAGCTGCCAACTGCTCTGAGGCTAGGAAACACTGTCACCACCGATAAATCCACCATAATTGAGAATTTTATTAAGCATTTCTCTACGGCTGGCCATGCTTTCCACATGGCTACCCCTACCCCGGTCAACTGCCCGGCACCCTCCACAGCAACCCGCCAAAGCCCCCACCATTTCTCCTTTACCCAAATCCAGATAGCTGATGTTCTGAAAGAGCTGCAAAATCTGGACCCCTACAAATCAGCCGGGCTAGACAATCTGGACCTTCTCTTTCTAAAATTATCAGCCAAAATTGTTGCAACCCCTATTACTAGCCTGTTCAAACTCTCTTTCACATTGTCTGAGATTCCCAGAGATTGGAAAGCTGCTGCGGTCATCCCCCTCTTCAAAAGGGGGTGACACTCTAGACCCAAACTGCTACAGACCTATATCTATCCTACCCTGTCTTTCTAAGGTCTTCGAAAGCCAAGTTAACAAACAGATTACTGACCATTTCGAATCCCACCATACCTTCTCCGCTATGCAGTCTGGTTTCAGAGCTGGTCATGGGTGCACCTCAGCCACGCTCAAGGTTCTAAACGACATCATAACCGCCATCAATAAGAGACATTACTGTGCAGCCGTATTCATCGACCTGGCCAAGGCTTTCGACTCTGTCAATCACAACATTCTTATTGGCAGACTCGACAGCCTTGGTTTCTCAAATGATTGCCTCGCCTGGTTTACCAACTACTTCTCTGATAGAGTTCAGTGTGTCAAATCGGAGAGCCTGTTGTCCGGACCTCTGGCAGTCTCTATGGGGATGCCACAGGGTTCAATTCTCGGGCCGACTCTCTTTTCTGTATACATCAATGATGTTGCTCTTGCTGCTGGTGATTCTCTGATCCACCTCTATGCAGACGACACCATTCTGTATACTTCTGGCCCCTCCTTGGACACTGTGTTAACTAACCTCCAGACGAGCTTCAATGCCATACAACTCTCCTTCCGTGGCCTCCAACTGCTCTTAAACACAAGTAAAACTAAAAGCATGCTATTCAACCGATCACTGCCCGCACCTGCTCGCCTGTCCAGCATCACTACTCTGGACGTCTCTGACTTAGAATACGTAGACAATTACAAATACCTGGGTGTCTGGTTAGACTGTAAACTCTCCTTCCAGACTCACATTAGGCATCTCCAATTCAAAATCTAGAATCGGCTTCCTATTTTGCAGCAAAGCATCCTTCACTCATGCTGCCAAACATACCCTCGTAAAACTGACCATCCTACCGATCGTCGACTTCGGTTATGTCATCTATAAAATAGCCTCCAACACTCTACTCAACAAACTGGATGCAGTCTATCACAGCGCCATCCGTTTTGTCACCAAAGCCCCGTACTCTACCCACCATTGCCACCTGTACGCTCTCGTTGGTTGGCCCTCGCTTCATACTCGTTGTCAAACCCAATGGCTACAGGTTATCTACAAGTCTCTGCTAGGTAAAGCCCCGCCTTATCTCAGCTCACTGGTCACCATAGCAGCACACACTCGTAGCACGCGCTCCAGTAGGTATATCTCACTGGTCACCCCCAAAGCCAAT
Organism: Oncorhynchus tshawytscha; assembly: GCF_018296145.1. Classification (NCBI taxonomy): domain Eukaryota; kingdom Metazoa; phylum Chordata; class Actinopteri; order Salmoniformes; family Salmonidae; genus Oncorhynchus; species Oncorhynchus tshawytscha. The sequence goes on along the minus strand of NC_056450.1, from coordinate 5,608,965 downwards.
TCCTCCTTTGGTCATCTTTCCTTCCAGTTCTCTGCTGCCCATGACTGGAACGAATTGCAAAAATCTCTAAAGCTGGAGGCTCATATCTCCCTCACTAGCTTTAAGCACCAGCTGTCAGAGCAGCTGCACCTGCACTGCACCTGTACATAGCCCATCTGTAAACAGCCCATCTATCTACCTACCTCATCCCCATACTGGTATTTATTTATTTATTTATTTTGCTTCTTTGCACCCCAGTATCTTTACCTGCACATTCATCCTCTGCCGATCTACCATTCCAGTGTTTATTTGCTATATTGTAATTTACTTCGCCACCATGGCCTATTTATTTCCTTAACTTACCGCATTTGCACTCACTGTATATAGACTTTGTTTTCTTCTACTGTATTATTTACTGTATGTTTTGGTTATTCCATGTGTAACTCTGTGTTGTTGTAAGTGTCGAATTGCTACGCTTTATCTTGGCCAGGTCGCAGTTGCAAATGAGAACTTGTTCTCAACTAGCCTACCTGGTTAAATAAAGGTGAATAATAAATATATATATATATATATATATATATATATATAGTGTGCCCTATAGTGTACAAATTCATTGGAATATACAAATACAGATACACTGTATAGATAATACAATTTAACAACCACACAAGTAGACCAAATTCTTAATGAGTATGACAGCATATAATGTTATACACACTACCAAATATATATTCACCAAATAATTATCTGAACTTCTATACTTAAGGATAGTAACAATGATTAATTTTACAAATAGCAAATGTCAGAATTAGAACACACACAAACATGCTAAATCACCTAAAACAAATATACAAGGAAAGCTTTCCACAAATAAAATATTAATTCCAAGATATAGAGTTCTCGCTTAACAAGTAAATGTGAAGAATTCTAATTCTAAAATGTTTACCTTAAAGGGATAGTTTTCTGAAATGCTACCTCAAGAGAGTCTTTCTTTGAACTTTAATACAAGCTTTATGAAAAGCCATTTAAAGTAAACAATGCATTGAACGCAAGTATGAAAACAAAATAGCTAATGCACTTCAATTCAACTTATATTGCGCCAATATCATTTGACAAAATCTGTGTTTGACTTAGAATTAAAGATTTGTAACTGTTTTTGTTTACTTCACAGAGCTTTCAATAGAGCTTGTATTAAAATTCTCACTAAGACTCATCTCCTGTTAAGGTAAGAAAACAATGAAGATTGGAAATCTGCCATTCGCTGCATATAGAGGTCAAATCTCTCATTTAAAAAAAAAATCTTTAAGACAAATCAGTTGTTAAAGTTCAAGATGAAAGTTAATTAATCTCAACTTTGATTGATAAATCATTTTTGAGAACCCCACTAGAAAAATATAAACCTGTTGAGTTGGTCTGGTCTCTGGTGTGTAGACTGATGATGTCTACGTGTGTCTGCCTGCTGTCATCTTGTTAGTGGTGGCCTCTCTTCTTATTTGAGGTTTATTGGCAGACTACACTCAAAGTGTGTTGCCGCCACCTACTGTACGGTGTAGTAAAAAATACCCCCAAAACTAAATATGTTTTGGATGAACAAATTCATACTAATTACCAAATTCACTCCATTATCCTGAATTTCAAACAAAAACTGTACTATTCAGATCCCTACACAGGCTCAGGAACCGGGAAGGGGGGAACCTCTTCATTCAGTATTCCCTGTAACATTTCGGCTGTAACGTCCTGGAGATCCAGGAATCTATTTGCCGTCTTCACAGTGGTGTCTAGCTTTTTAGATATTTTTTTATTAGTTTGACTAACGCAATTTATCACTTGCACCATAAATGCAACAAAGTCCACCTTCTTTACTATTAGTGTGTCGGGATCCTTCCCCTGCATGGCATTCACTACAGAATGTGGGACATCCACTACCATCTCCTCACTCCTTCAACTACTTTCCCTGGCTCCACATAGAAGACCTCCTGTTTTGCCCTGATCCTAGCTACTGCGACCTCCTCCATGCGTACAGGGCACTCCGGGAATGTGATTCCCGTCACAATTATAACAACATGCTTCATCTGACTCTTCAACTACTACATATTTATTCCTTCATCAAACACTTGCCCCGTGTCCAAACTTATTACAATTTTAACACTGCAGCGGTTTCTGTACATACAATCTCACCTCATATCTCACATACCCAATTTTTGCATAAGTTGGGAGAACCACTTCATCAAACGACAGTAAAACCAATAGGATTTGCTCCTTCTTTTTCCGTCTATCATTTGATTCAAGTGACGTGCATCTACCACTCCTGGAATGTTATCCTTAAACCACACAACCTCTATGCTTTTGACACAAAATCAGCATCATACCGCTCCTGGTCACTCTGACCGATTCCACTTTACCCAATTTGTCCTTCACAATCTTCAAGACAGCAAACGGGTCACCCCAAAAAACATCCTTGCTCGTGAATTGCACTCCAACCAATAAACTGCTGTTCATTTCCAACTTTAGCCCTTTTTACTCCACTCTTCTTCACCATCATCCACTCATTCTCACCAACTGTACTCGCGCCAAGAAAATCGCACAATACTTCCGCCATTGCTCCTCCAGTCATCCCCCGGACTCCCAGGCTCTTTGCTGTAAAAGATGCAAGAGTTTGTATTCTCGAAGTAGCACCCGTATTGTTCGCATTCCAGCACAGCTGTTGCTTCACCAACTTTTTCTCAATTTCCTCCATTTTGTCCACACTACTCACCGCCAATTCCGACTCACCTTCCCTCTTCCAGCTGCCTTCCTCTACCTCCAGCTCAACAAACTGCTACCTTTGTCCAGTGGTTGCCTCTCCTATATGGGGCGGCAGGTGGCCTATTGGTTAGAGTGTCAGACCAGTTAGCAAAAGGTTTCTAGATCGAATCCCCAAGCTGACAAGGTAAAAATCTGTTGTTCTGCCCCTAAACAAGGCAGAAATTGTTTCTAGGCAGGAATTGTAAATAAGAATGTGTTCTTACATGACTGGCCTGGTTAAATAAAATGTCCAGAGCTCTCTAGAGAGCTGAAATACAAAGCTTATTTACAGTTCCACAGGGGAAACAAAATGTCTGCCGCTTCTGTAAGGTGAAGTTGCCTCTAGACACTAATCTTGTGTCAGTTTTTCATTTCCCCCACTCATGGTTTAGGTTAGGATTGGGGGAGGAGAACCTGATCCTAGGTCTGTACCTATGGGAAACTTCACCTCAAAGTCATGTGTCAAACTCATTCCACAGAGGGCCAAGTGTCTGCGGGTTGTCGCGCCACCCTTGTACTTGATTGATTAATTAAGGTCATTATTAGTAAGGAACTCCCCTAAAAAAGATGTCAAGGTCTTAATTGAAAGGAAAAACCTAAAGCCCACAGACACTCGGCCCTCTGTGGAATGTTATTTATTTGATTTGATTTAACCTTTATTTAACTAGGCAAGTCAGTTAAGAACACATTTTTATTTACAATGACGGCCTACCAAAAGGCAAAAGGCCTCCTGCGGTGACAGAGGCTGGGATTAAAAATAAAAATATAGGACAAAAACCCACATTATGACAAGAGAGACAACACAACACTACATAAAGAGAGACCTACCTAAGACAACATAGCATGGCAGCAACACAACAACAACATGGCAGCAACACAACATGGTAGCACAGACAACAGCACAAAGGGCAAGACGGTAGAGAAAACAATACATCACACAAATCAGCCACAACTGTCAGTAAGAGTGTCCATGTTTGAGTCTTTGAATGAAGATACCCCTGCTCTAAATAATCCATCAGTGATTCCCAATGACTAGTCATTTCCCTAGCCTTGCTCACCATGCTAATAGGCACACCCCACCATTATCCGAGCAAATATCAATGGACAGTGATTGCTATAGCTACCCATGTGACCAACTGATGTTGAACACGGTCATCTGTGTTCGCCAGACGACTGGCAAGGGTTGCTGTATTGTTATCAAAGGCCTCTTCCTGTGTATTCAGTGTACTTGGTTGATATTGACCTATAAAACTACAAAGAACAAGAGGGTATTGATTTTACTGTCCAGAATCACATGGTTTTACTCATATTTACAGTACCTTCGGAAAGTATTCAGACCCCTTGACTTTTTCCACATTTTGATATGTTACAGCCTTATTCTAAAATTGGTTAAATAGTTATGTTTACCTCATCAATCTACACACAATACCCCATAATAACAAAGCAAAAACAGTTTTTTAGAAATTTTTGCTAATTTATAAAAAATAAAAAAACAGAAATATCACATTTACATAAGTATTCAGACCCTTTACTCGGTATTTTGTTGAAACATCTTTGGCAGCAATTACAGCCTCGACTCTTCTCAGGTATGACGCTACAAGCTTCGCACACCTGTATTTGGGGAGTTTCTCCCAATCTTCTCTGCAGATCCTTTCAAGCTCTGTCAGGTTGAATGAGGAGCATTGCTACTCAGCTATTTTTAGGTCTCTCCATAGATGTTCGATCGTGTTCAAGTCCGGGCTCTGACTGGGCCACTCACGGACATTCAGAGACTTGTCCCAAAGCCACTCCTGCGTTGACTTAGCTGTGTGCTTAGGGTCGTTGTCCTGTTCGAAGGTGAACCTTTGCCACAGTCTGAGGTCCTGACTAGTCTCCCAGTCCCTGCCGCTGAAAAAAAGATTAACACAGCACGATGCTGCCACCACCATGCTTCACCGTAGGGGTGGTGCCAGGTTTCCTCCAGACGTGACGTTTGGCATTCAGAGCATAGAATTGCATCTTGGTTTCATCAGACCAGAGTCTTTAGGTGCCCTTTGGCAAACTTCCAAGCGGGCTGTCATGTGCCTTTTACTGAGGAGTGGCTTCTATCTGGCCACTCTATCATAAAGGCCTTATTGCTGGAGTTCTGCAGAGATGGTTGTCCTTCTGGAAGTTTCTCCCATTTCAAAAGAGGAACTCTAGAGCACTGTCAGAGTGACCATCGGGTTCTTGGTCACATCCATAACCAAGGCCCTTCTCCCCCGATTGCTCAGTTTGGCTGGGCGGCCAACTCTAGGAAGAGTTTTGGTGGTTCCAAACTTCTGCCATTTAAGAATGATGGAGGCCACTGTGTTCTTGGGGACCTTTGATGCTCCAGAATTGTTTTGGTACCCTTCCCCAGATCTGCGCCTTGACACAATCCTGTCTCTAAGCTCTACGGACAATTCCTTCGACCTCATGGCTTGGTTTTTGCATTGACATGCACTGTCAACCGTGGGACCTTATATACAGTACCAGTCAAAAGTTTGGACACACCAGGGTTTTTCTTTATTGTTACTATTTTCTACATTGTAGAATAATTGTGAAGACATCAAAACTATGAAATAACACATATGGAATGATGCAGTAACCAAAAAAGTGTTAAACAAATCAAAATATGCACCCTTTGCATTTATTTATTTTTATAACCTTTATTTAACTAGGCAATTCAGTTAAGAACAAATTCTTATTTACAATGTCGGCCTACCCCGGCCAATTGTGAGCCACCCTATGGGACTCCCAACCACGGCCGGTTGTGATACAGCCTAGAATTGAACCAGGGTCTGTAGTGACGCCTATAACTGAGATGCAGTGCCTTCGGAGCACCATTCCCTCAACCATGAGGTAGTCATGAGGTAGTCACCTGGAATGCATTTCAATTGACAGGTGTTCCTTGTTAAAAGTTATTTTGTGGAATTTCTTTCCTTCTTAATGTGTTTGAGCCAATCAGTTGGGTTGTGACAAGGTGTGGTGGTATACAGAAAATAGCCCTATTTGGTAAAAGACCAAGTCCAAATTATGGCAAGAACAGCTCAAATAAGCAAAGATAAATGACAGTCCATCATTACTTTCAGACATGAAGGTCAGTCAATACGGAACATTTCCAGAACTTTGAAAGTTTCTTCAAGTGCAGCCGCAAAAATGACTAAGCGCTATGATGAAACTGGCTCTCATGAGGACCACAACAGGAAAGGAAGACCCGGAGTTACCTCTGCTGCAGAGGATAAGTTCATTAGAGTTAACTGCAGCCCAAATATATGCTTTACAGAGTTCAAGTAACAGACACATCTCAACATAAAATGTTCAGAGGAGACTGCGAGAATCAGACCTTCATGGTCGAATTGCTGCAAAGAAACCTCTACTAATGGACACCAATAATAAGACGAGACTTGCTTGGGCCAAGAAACACAAACAATGTACATTAGACCGGTGGAAATCTGTCCTTTGGTCTGATTAGTCCAAATTTGAGATTTTTGGTGCCAACTGCTGTGGCTTTCTGAGACGCAGAGTAGGTGAACGGATGATCTCCGGATATGTGGCTCCCTCCTTGAAGCATGGAGGAGGGGGTGTGATGGTGTGGGGGTGCTTTGCTGGTGACACTGTCAGTGATTTAATTACAATTCAAGGAATACTTAATCAGCATGGCTACCACAGCATTCTGCAGCGATACGCCATCCCATCTGGTTTGCGTTTAGTGGGACTATCATTTGTTTTTCAACAGGACAATGACCCAACACACCTCCAGGCTGTGTAAGGGCTATTTGACCAAGAAGGATAGTGATGGCGTGCTCCATCAGATGAACTGGCCTCCACAATCACCTGACCTCAACGCAATTGCTATGGTTTGGGATGAGTTGGACTGCAGAGTGAAGACAAAGCAGCCAACAAGTGCTCAGCATATGTGGGAACTCCTTCAAGACTTTTGGGAAAGCATTCCTCATGAAGCTGGTTGAGAGAATACCAAGAGTATGCAAAGCTTTCATGAAGGCAAAGGGTGGCTACTTTGAAGAATCTAAAATCTAAAATATATTTTTGGTTACTACATGATTCCATGTGTTATTTCATAGTTTTTATGTCTTCACTATTATTCTTAATGTAGAAAATAGTAAAAATAGAAGAAACCCCTTGAATGAGTCGGTGTGTCCAAACATTTGACTGGTACTGTATACAGGTGTGTGCCTTTTCAAATCATGTCCAATGAATTGAATCTACCACAGGTGGACTCCAATCAAGTTGTAGAAACATCAAGGATGATCAATGGAAACAAGATGGACCTGAGCTCAATTTCGAGTCTCATTGCAAAAGGTCTGAATACTTATGTAAATGTCATATCTGTTTTTTAAATTTAGTAAATGTACATAAAAAATCTTTAAAATTAAAAAAAAAAAATCTTAAATCTTAAAACCTGTTTCCATTTTGTCATTACGGGGTATTGTGTGCAGATTGCTGAGAAGCTTTATTTAATCAATATTTAATCAGGTTAGCAAAATGTTATTAAATTGTGTTCCTACTACTCAAATATAAACTCACAACTAAACTAAACTTCCCATGCTTGTTCAATGTTTATGCTTGTTCAACCATAAACAATTAATGATTGTGGAACAGTCGTTAAGACACTAACAGCTTACAGACGGTCGGCAATTAAGATCACCGATATGAACTAAAGACGCCTTTCACCTGACTCTGAAAAACACCAAAAGAAAGATGCCCAGGGTCCCTGCTCATCTGCGTGAATGTGCCTTAGGCATGCTGCAAGGAGGCATGAGGACTGCAGATGTGGCCAAGGCAATAAATTGCAATGTCCGTATTGTGAGACGCCTAAGACAACAGGTTGACAGGACGGACAGCTGATCGTCCTTGCAGTGGCAGACCACATGTAACAACACCTGCACAGGATCATCACACCTGCGGGACAGGTACAGGATGGCAACAACAACTGCCTGAGTTACACCAGGAACGCACAATCATTGCTCAGACTGTCCACAATAGGCTGAGAGAGGCTGGACTGAAGGCTTGTAGGCCTGTTGTAAGGCAGGTCCTCACCAGACTTCGCCGGCAACAACATCGCCTATGGGCACAAACCCACCGTCGCTGTACAGACAGGACTGTCAAAAAGTCCTCTTCACGGACGAGTCGCGGTTTTGTCTCACCAGGGGTGATGGTCAGATTTACATTTATCGTTGAAGGAATTAGCATTACACCGAGGTCTGTACTCTGGAGCGAGATCGATTTGGAGTTGCGGGGTCCGTCATGGTCTGGGGCGGTATGTCACAGCATCATCAGACTGAGCTTGTTGTCATTGCAGGCAATCTCAACACTGTGCATTACAGGGAAGACATCCTCCTCCCTCATGTGGTACCCTTCCTGCAGGCTCATCCTGACATGACCCTCCAGCATGACAATGCCACCAGCCATACTGCTCGTTCTGTGCGTGATTTCCTGCAAGACAGGAATGTCAGTGTTCTGCCATTGCCAGTGAAGAGCCCGGATCTCAATCCCATTGAGCAGGTCTGGGACCTGTTGGATCGGAGGGTGAGGGCTAGGGCCATTCCCCCCAGAAATGTCTGGGAACTTGCAGGTGCCTTGGTGGAAGAATGGGGTAACATCTCACAGCAAGAACTGGCAAATCTGGTGCAGTCCATGAGGAGGAGATGCACTGCAGTACTTAATGCAGCTGGTGACCACACCAAATACTGACTTTTGATATTGACCCCCTTTGTTCAGGGACACATTATTAAATTTGTTAGTCACATGTCTGTGGAACCTGTTCAGTTTATGTCTCAGTTGTTGAATCTTATGTTCATACAAATATTTACACATTTTGCTGAAAATAAACGCAGTTGACAGTGAGAAGACATTTCTTTTTTTGCTGAGTTTATTCTTGAAAAGCGGATGTAAATAGTTAGTTATCTCAATATTAGAGGTCGACCGATTATGATTTTTCATAATGTATTTGTAATAATGACAATTACAACAATACTGCATTAGCACTTATTTTAACTTAATATAATACATCAATAAAATCAATTTAGCCTAAAGTAGATAATGAAACATGTTCAATTTGGTTTAAATAATGCAAAAACAAAGTGTTGGAGAAGAACGTAAAAGTGCAATATGTGCTATGTAAGAAAGTTAACGTTTCAGTTCCTTGCTCAGAACATGAGAACATATGAAAGCTGGTGGTTCCTTTTAACATGAGCCTCCACATCGAAGCAGCGTTACCCATGTAGAGCAAGGGAAACAACCACCCCAAGGCTCAGAGCGAGTGAAGTTTGAAACGCTATTAGCGCGTGCTAACTAGCCAGCCATTTCACTTCGGTCACACCAGCCTCATCTCGGGAGTTGATAGGCTTGAAGTCATAAACAGCGCAATGCTTGAAGCACAACGAAGAGCTGCTGGCAAAACGCAGGAAAGTGCTGTTTGAATGAATGTTTACACACCTGCTTCTGCCTACCACCGCTCAGTTAGATACTTAGATACTTATCTGCTCAGTCAGATTATATGCAACGCAGGACACGCTAGATAATATCTAGTAATATCATCAACCATGTGTAGTTAACTAGTGATTATGATTGTTTTTTTATAAGATAATTTTAACGCTAGCTAGCAACTTACCTTGGCTTACTGCATTTGCGTAACAGGCAGTCTCCTTGTGGAGTGCAAGGAGAGAGAGGCAGGTCGTTATTGCGTTGGACTAGTTAACTGTAAGGCTGAAAGATTGGATCCCCCGAGCCGACAATGTGAAAATCTGTCTTTCTGCCCCTGAACGAGGCAGTTAACCCACCGTTCCTAGGCTGTCATTGAAAATAAGAATGTGTTCTTTACTGACTTGCCTGGTTAAATAAAGATTAAATAAAGGTGTAAAAAAAAAAATGGTCAAATCGGCGCCCAAAAATAGCGATTTCCGATTGTTATGAAAGCTTGAAATCGGCCCTAATTAATCGGCCATTCGGATTAATCGGTCGACCTCTAGTAACGATGCTTCGAGGGTGGCTGTTGTAAATGTGTGCAGAGGGTTCCTGGTTCAAGGCGAGGAGAGGGATGGAAGCAATACTGTTACACTAGCACCAGTGCTTAATTTGTAAAAATCGGGAGGTCTGGTGGGCTCCGAGGTACAGGTGTTGTGCCGAACCCACCCCCCACCCCCCACACCGGAACACATTGAGAAAAAGTGTCAAACATAACGTAGCAGCCAATTAGCCTACTCCCTTTGGTGGCGAAACAGACACCACTCTCCAAGGTGCTAGTTATTTTCTAAGAATTTTAGACATCACTCCAGTATAGCCACATACTTGAGTATAGCTACGCCATATGCACACATACTCAGCTGTGGGGCATACAAGACCAGAATTTCATATAATTTTCATGACATCAATGTAGCAGTAAAACAAATATCACAATATCAGAATATAACTTCAAATAAAATAAGTCAATGTAGGCTACAGCAGAACACACATATGATAATATATAGGCCTCCTGTCTATGTGATAATATGAAGCACATATTCAGATTACAAACTTGATCTGTGCTGTGAAGGTCAAGGGGAAAAAATGTCCTACCTTAGTTTTCAAAACCTCCCACAATGACTCTCTCCATGTCAAATCCATTTAACTCCTGCGAGTTAACTTCCTGCTCAAAGCCTGTTCTGAAGACTCTGGCTGTAGTGTTAATTTGGATGTCCCCTTTAGCCTCGTCTACAAGGCTTGCTACCACCAAATGCTCCTTGGTTTTCTGAGGGCTCTTTGTTGTTGTTTTTATACGCCCAATGCATAGGATGTTAATGTACTGTACATTCCACCCACTCTTTTGCTAGTTTAATACCTCCAGTAATTTCTAGACTCAAGTTCCCTACATTTGTGCATGTTGTACAGCCCAACTTTGAATTCTGCATGACAAGCCAGGGCTTATACGTTTGCTTGTTCTTGAAGAGCAAATTGCATCTTCTCCGAGTATTTTGTTGGTGGATGCACTGCCCCTCCCCTCCTAGCTAGTGGAGGTGCCGGTTGTGATGCTGAACTGGAGGGTTTAGCATCGACATCAGGAATAGGTTGCCCCTCACTCCTCTCCTCCGGCTCTTGCAGTTCTCTGGCCTGTTTTGGGTTTGATTCACCATCTTTCTCTGGATTTTTGGTCTTGAAAAATGACCATTTCGATTGCCTTTTCTTATAATTTTCTCATTTTGCTTTCCCACGATTCAAATTCATTAGGGAGACAACTAGATTAGGCTACGTGACGTGATTACGTAGAGACCTCTTCACTAGCTGACCACCTCTACCAAAACCTGTGTCAAGATCAGTTGCTTACCCCACAGGCCCTCTCCAATAACCTATATGTACAAATAAGAGAGCAGGTCTGGAATCAGTGTGGCAGGATAGGATGATTACATAGAAGGATCACCGCGCTTTTACATGATGGTCTTTCTGGAGTCGGGAGAAATAACGAGGAGGCAATTTGATTTAATGCTGATCACTTTTATTAGAATGTCTACAGTGCGAACATTGAAATAATGTATAAATCATGCTGCGATAGGTACCGGATCTGGGCAAATGGGTGCCGGAACAAACAAAGTCAAATCTGAGAGGTGCCAGATCCTGTTCCGGCGGGATCCAGCTCGAATTAAGCACTGCCTAGCACCCCCTAAAAAAACGAAACAAAAATACTAACAGCTTACTGTAGTACTTTTTTTTGCACTCATACTTGTCTTTTCTTACTAGCACTGATTTAGCTGATAGCTGGTTTATTGGGGAAAGTTTAAATTGCAATGACTGTGATGTAGTTGTCTGACTTACAGTCAGTGCATTCAAATAAAAGTAAGTCACTGGATAAGTGTCTGCTAAATGACCAAAATTGTAATTGAAATGAAGATGCAAAAGTTGCAATCCATGAGATTGAAGCTATACAGTGTTTGTATACAACAAACCTTTGGGGTTCTGATGGGGTTAGACAGTTGAACGCAGCTCATGGGGAATTTAGATGTAGTCTTCTATCATTTAAAAGTACACAAATGTATGTGCCAATCACAGACTGCAGCTTTAACCTACATAGTTAATATGGAAATGTTGCATAATGTCTCAAGTTAGGTTCTGCTCTTTAAATATCAAATGATCATTTTATGAAATGCAGAAAAACTGTTAGAACTACTTTTCAAAAATACTATGTGACAGTTACATGGCTGTGGTGAGCTGTGGAAATCATTTCCTTTTTGATAAACAAAACATTTAATTTGGATGAATAACAAAAATCAATCATTCATTGATTAATTTATTGATCAACACATCAATTTATTTATTTATTCATGGATTTATTAAATTATTGATTCATTCACTCATTTGTTTTCTCCATACATCAGCTCTCATGCTGACACCTGCTGGCTAAAGATAAGAGTTGTGGACCTGTGAACTTTCCTGTTTTTGGTATCTGTTGTACCTCTGCCAGGTTGACATTATGTAACTCTGCCAGATGACATTATGTAGTGAATAATAATAGAGTAATGCTGATTATGTACTATTCTAATGGCACATTGGGAAGATTGTCATTTATGGGCTCTGACAAAGGAAAACAATAATGTATTACGGTGTGATACATGGATGATACCGCCAGACCTAGATAAACCATTTAAAAATGAGTTGTTTAGCAATACTTGGGCTGAAATGATACTAGCAAAATGATCGTTTAGGTTCTAGTCCCAGTTCACATGATGATGCAATCAGAGGAGTGTGGTGGGCAGATATATCGAAGCACGTGCTTATTGGAATGAATGGAAAGATATGAAACACTTTACCAGTCCATTTCATTCCATTCCTGTCAATACAATAAGCCTGTCCTCCCATATATCCAGCCACCACTGGATACAATGCTTCCACATGCTCATGACACAAAGGAAGAACGGAGTGACTGAATTCAAAATACATAAACAATGTATACTTTCTGCTAATTGAATAAATCATATTGAAGTTGTTATAGAGGAGTACATTGAGTACATTTCAAGTTTCAAGTTGGCATCCATACATTTTTGACAAGCTGATCATAGTGAAAAATAAAATATTTCTGCATTTCACGCCGTGTAACCACATTGCAAATAGGCTCGTGATAACTCCTGATAAAGTTGGGTAGCTGATATTTAGAGCTTAAATAGCCAAATTGATTAGTCACAGGAATCAGGACTAATAAAGCCAATGTAATGGCATGTTTTACAAATGGTGGGCCTACCACATGGATGAGCATTCATAAAATTCAGACATGGTAGGTTACACCCCAGTAAGCACGAGCTAACATCTTTTTGACATCTTTTTTGTTCCTGTCCGGATGTCGTTTTTTGGGGTTTTTACAAACGGTAGACTTAACACATAGATGGGCATTTATAAAATTATATTTCAGGCAACACTGTAGGCTACAGTACACCTCAGTAAGCACAGACTGACACCATTTGGAGGTCTTTTTTTGGTGCAGTTACGGACCAGCCTTAATTTCGACATCCACTGACATAACAGGAGGTTGGTGGCACCTTCATTGGGGAGAATGGGCTTGTGGTAATGACCGGAGCGGAGTGAGTGGAATGGTATCAAATACAACAAACACACGGTCAATGTCTGGAAAATACATATTTTTGTTTAACTCCAAGAAAAGATGCCTTTTCAACGTTCTGGAAAATATGTATTTCAAATATACGGAAAATACCTTTTCACCATTCATTCATTCATTTAACGCAATTTCAGCGTCTGGAAAATATGTCTTTTAGACGGCTTTTCAAAGTCATTTTGCTTACTGGGACTATTCTAGTTTTGGGGGTGGTGGCATTTTTTGGTCTCACCTAGAAGTGGAGATTGACTTGAGTCATTTTATATTAAGCTAAGTGAAAGTAATCCACTAAAATACTACTTGAGTAAAAGTCTAGAAGTATCAGATTTGAAATGTACTTAAGTACAGTGAGGGGAAAAGTACAAAATTGTCATACTTAAGGAAAAGTACAAAGTAAAATAAAATTCTATACATCTAATTCCTTATATTTATCAAACCAAATGGCACAATTTGTTTTTGTATAACTTTGACAGCCAGGGGCACACTCCAACACTCAGACATAATTTACAAAGGATGCATTTATGTTTAGTGAGTCCACCAGATCAGAGGCAGTAAGGGATAACCCGGGACGTTCTCTGTGTGAATTTGAAAGTGTGTGAATTTGACCTTTTTGCTGTACACTGCTAAGCATTCAAATTGTAACGAGTACTTTTGGATGTCTGGGAAAATACATGGAGAAAAAGTACAATTTCTTTAGGAATGTAGTGGAGTAAAAGTAGTCAAAAATATAAATAGTTAAGTAATAGTAAACTACTTAAGTAGTACTTTAAAGTATTTTACTTAAGTACTTTACACCATTGTGTATAATATCTACTCTGTAAGTCCTTAACTTGTGGAATTCGCCTGGTTATTCCTGTGTTAGGCTTAAGCTGTTTTTGTTTCTCTTTGTAAATCTATTAAATACACTGTGTGTACAAAACAATAACACCTCTTTCCATGACATAGACTGACCAGGTGAATCCAGGTGAAAGCTATGATCCCTTATTGATGTCACTTGTTAAACCCACTCCAATCTATGTAGATGAAGGGGAGGAGCCAGGTTAAATAACGATTTTTAAGCCTTGAGACAACTGAGACATGGACTGTGAATGTGTGCCATTCAGAGAGTGAATGGGCAAGACAAAAATAGTTAAGTGCCTTTGAACAGGGTATGGTAGTAGGTGCCAGGCGCGCCGGTTTGTGTCAAGAACTGCAACCCTGCTGTTTTTTTCCCCACACTCAACAGTTCGTGTCAAGAATGGTAAACCACCCAAAGGACATCCAGCCAACTTGACACAACTGTGGAAAGCATTGGAGTCAACATGGTCCATCATCCCTGTGCAAAGCTTTCAACACCTTATAGAGTCCATGGCCCAAAATAATTTAAGCCCTTCTGAAGGCAAAAGGGGATGCAACTCAATATTAGGCAAGTGTTCATAATGTTTTGTGCACTCAGTGTATGTAGTTGATGTCTGAAGAGACCAGTTTGTCCACCGTTCATCAGGCCCAGGGAGTGGAACTGTGGTGTAATAGGCTCACTAAATATCTATTTGTTACAAACAATTGGAGATCACTTACAAGTCATACTGTTTTCCTTTATTCATATATTTTAAATGACAGCAGTTTTCAATTTCTGCTTCCATTCTGTTGTGTACTGTATACCATGTGTTCATTATACTTATTAAATAAATCTGTAAAATATTAAATGCTGTACTACTACTACTAATGTACTAATAGTAACTCCAGTGTTTCCCTTAGATTTAAACTATTTCTTATCAGGAAAGTTATAGCAGCACCAGAATTTTCCCCAAGATGGCAGTCTTTGTGCCCGATTCAGACTAAGGAAATCTACGCCTTTCCTACACATTTCTAGGGGTTGTTGGTATTCAGACTTACCTTATGCAGGTGGGCAACGGGCTTTGCAGGCATGGTTCCCTTGTGTGTGCTGAATAAATGTAATTCATCTGCTGAAAACACTCCCACTTGCTGGCCAGTTTTCATTCAATAGGGTTTTCAGTACATTTATCTAAAGCCATCCCTTTAAATTTGGTTTACCTTAAGTTAGAATGTTCTTGACAGACTCAAATATATGGGGAGAATATTAGGGATCAATTAAAGAAAGGCATGTAAATACATACATATTCGTCTCCTTTTCAGTTGGTAGATTTTAAAATACTCTGATCTTGTCAGTTTTTATGGTTAGTAAAGAATTTATGAATAACACAAAAACAGGTTTGGAGAGCCTTTTCGCACTAAATATATTGGTGAATCGAAAATAGTGGTTTGATTCAGCCTGAAAGTTGCCATATTCAATTGTTCAAACCATGAAATATAGGAATGTGAGTGTATAAAAGTGTATAATAGAACAGTAGTCCTATCAATCTACCATAATAATGTTCACTAATCATGGAACTGTGATGACAACGGTCCAGTCGTCGTGAACCGTGCGCCAGGCTCCAGGTTTAAACTGCTATGTATGGTCTGCGTTCCATATGGATTCAAATAGGCTACCTGTCCCAAGTTATTGCACAACTTGTAATACGTTAACGTAATATGATACACTATTTCTAGGGATCCACAGGAACAACCACACGAACGTGACAGAGGAAAGAGAGGCAAACTAACGATTTAATGGAATGATGCTGTCATGCCCTGATCTTAGAGAGCTTTTTATGTCTCTATTTTGGTTTGGTCAGGGTGTGATTTGGGTGGGCATTCTATGTTTTGTATTTCTTTGTTTTGGCCGGGTATGGTTCTCAATCAGGGACAGCTGTCTGTCGTTGTCTGTGATTGGGAACCATAATATTCTGCCCTTG
The DNA here is from genome assembly GCF_018296145.1 of Oncorhynchus tshawytscha. Classification (NCBI taxonomy): domain Eukaryota; kingdom Metazoa; phylum Chordata; class Actinopteri; order Salmoniformes; family Salmonidae; genus Oncorhynchus; species Oncorhynchus tshawytscha. The sequence goes on along the minus strand of NC_056450.1, from coordinate 5,592,810 downwards.
AGTTGCGTTCCCATGCAAAACTAGACAGATAGCTAACAACTAAGCCTTCAATAAAACTCCCAAGGCGTGACTTTTCTTGAATGAATATATTGAAAACGTTTATGTTGTGAAACTGCAAAATACAGAAAAGAATATACTTTAGTATTCAATTCACACTGACATACTGCAGCTGTACATTATACATGAAAATACATTTTAACCATTAATAAAATAATCTGTTACCTTCTAACAGGATGGCAGCACACTTAGGCAGCCCTTTTTCCCACCTGTCTTTGTGGGTAGTTTACTTTTTTTTAGGGCACATAGCCTTTAGCGTCACGGTTTGTTTTTGTAGTGTTTGTTTTGTTCGGCGTCATTTTCCAAATAAAGAGAAAATGTACACTCACCACGCTGCACCTTGGTCCTCTTCGTTTAACAGCCGAGACAGATGCAAAATGTACGGAAACTAACACCGAAGTCAGTGACAGTTTTAAATGTATGTGAGTAAAATAATGGGTAATAATTAACACAATACAAATTGTAATAAAAAATAAACAGTAAAGAGTCTGGGCATATAATTAAAACATTCTATGCAAACGGATTGCTCATTTAACTAGCTCTTATGAATAGCTCTTATGAAAAAAAAAACATTTCAGTGCATGGAGAGAATGGTTTTATTTCTATCGGAAAAAGAAAGATGTTTGTTCCACTTGGAACCGACAAGTTGCTCAACCTTATTAATCCCGTCATTGAGCGTAAAGGTGGTGGAATTAAGTGAAGGTCAGAATCTGCCACACCTTATTTTCTTTGAGCTCCACCCCCCCAAAATAGGGTGAATAGCATGCTATTCTCATGCTTAAGTTCAAGGTCAGAATACAGGTAGAGAAGTGCATTAAAAAGGAATTATGTTCCATTTTGTCATGCTTAACTCGGGTCAGAATTCTCCCTCATATGAATACCAGGCCAGGGCTCTTTCTCAATTGTCAAAATATTCATCCTCTGATACATCCATTTTGGGGCATTAACGATACATAGCCATTGATTCTGAAATGATCAAGGCACAAGGCGAGACCCAGATGCAGACACAGGAGGCAGATGGTTAGAGTCTTACAATGTTTATTCATCCAAAGGGGTAGGCAAGAGAATGGTTGTGGACAGGCAAAAAGGTCTAAACCAGATCATAGTCCAGGAGGTACAGAGTGGCAGACAAGCTCGTGGTCAAGGCAGGCAGAATGGTCAGGCAGGCGGGTACACAGTCCAGAAACAGGCAAGGGTCAAAACCGAGAGGACTAGAGAAAGGAGAATGCAAAAAGCAGGCGAACGGGAAAACAGCTGGTTGTCTTGGAAACATACAAGACGAACTGGCACAGAGAGACAGGAAACACAGGGATAAATACACTGGGGAAAACAAGCAACACCTGGAGGGGCAGTAAAGAGACAGTAAAGAGGACAGGTGAAACTGACCAGGGTGTAACAGAAATATAACTTATAAAAGCCTCATGGGTAGGGTTGCACATTTTGGTGAATATTCAGAGGTGGAAACTTTGTGGGAATTAACGGGAATATATGGGAATCTACATAAATATATGCACATTAATACCATTTAAATGTAGAAGTTTTTTTGCATTGGATATGTTTACCATATCATATGGAGACAGACATACAAACCTTTTACCTTATCATAAGTAGACATAATTGTAAATGTTTAAATCCTTCCAAAAGAAATGTAAAAAAATTAAAAAAATTGTTACGAATTTAACCTTAATTAAATGAGTTGACTCTTCACATGGGATGATTTCACTGAACAACAGAAAGGGAATATTGAATGACACCCAATGATCCATCGCATCTCCCAAAAATGTTTTCAACATACATCTGTGAAATGATAGTCTAGAAACTAAAGCTTTGGTTGTCTACCTCCCAGGCTTCCATGTCTTCTCCCTGGACCTGGAGAGACACAGTAGGGATGACACCATAGGCCTTGTTGATCTCTGCACCAGACATGATGCTCTTACCTGTATACTTGAGGTCCAAAATGTACGCTGCGGCGTGTATGGACTTCAGGCTGAAGTCTTCACGCTTTTGATGTATTTCAGAATTGCATTTTCCTCTGCTTGGAGCAACAGTGAAGTGGGCAGGGCAGTACGGATTTCTTCTCTTACATCTGTAAGTAGAGTCTGAACATCAGACAGGATGGCATTATCTCCCTCAATCCGTGCAATGGCTAATGCTATAGGTTTCAGGAGTTTCAGGCTGCTTACCACTCTCTCCCAAAATACATCATCCAGGAGGATCTTCTTGATGGGGCTGTCCATATCGGCAGACTGTGAAATGGCCATTTCTTGGAGACTCCTTCCCCTCCAGGAGACTGGAGCAGCTTCAATGTGGTGCTCTTATTCTTCTCACTTTGCTTGGTGAGGTATATTGCTGCTATAACTTGATGACCCTTCACATTTACCTAACCATTTCCTTGGCTCTCTTGTAGAGTGTATCCATTGTTTTCAGTGCCATGATGTCCTTGAGGAGCAGATTTAATGCATGAGCAGCACAGCCGATGGTTGTGATGTGAGGGTAGGACTCCTCCACTTTAGACCAAGCATAGAAATACTTGGAAAGCGATCATGAAAAGTTGCAGTGCTTCTAGCACCTACAGTGATCAAATCAATGGAGGTGCTTGCGGAGAGGTGCAAACGTTGCAGCGTTCTGAAGGAGAACATCTACATGTTCGCCATTCTACTCTATCCAACATCATTCTGCGGATCAGACTGCCTGCATCCCTTTGCCAAGAAGTGTGGTGCCAAATGAATCCCTCTCATCCACCAAGTTGTGTAAACACATCACCACAGTGCTCAACTTAAATGACACTGACATGGACCAGCTAGCAGATTTCCTGGGACATATTATACTGATACTGATGGCAATGGAGCAGGGAAGGCTAAACAAATTCAAGGGGAAAGGTCTTGACCAGATCAACGTCAGTCCAGCAGGTATGTGAGAATCTGTAAATCAAGTTGAATCTGGTACCTCAACCACATCATGGTGACTTAATCTGATCAACCTGCCTATTTCTCCCTCCCTGCTAACAGACATTCTTGCTTGCTTGTATTTCAGAGTTTGTTGAGCCAGATGAAGAGAGTGATACAGACTCCTGGAAAGTCATGTGAGCCACAAGGTAAAAATGTAAATGTGGAATGAAAGAATTTAAGGCACAGCTGATTTAGGAACCTGTTCAATTCTCATTTTCAGCCATAACATATTAATGAATGACACACAAATACCTTTTGAACAGACAGTTTAATAGATACTATATATGCAAACAGCATGTTGTAGGATTTTAGTACTGATCAGTGTAATTGTATATAAATGTATTTCCATTGGCTCACCAGATATGATATGGGAGGCCATGGCAGGAAGATCAGTAAAGAAACCTGCCCAGATAAATCTTATTGATGTGTTTGTTCCTTGAGCAAGCACTTAACGCTAGTTGCTCTGAATGAGTGTCTACTAAAAATGTAAAAATCACTTAGTATCCAGTTATAACACATTACTTTAGTTTAGCAACAAGAATACATGTATAGAACATGTATGTGTAACAGTATAGCTTCTGTCACACTCCTCGCCCCTACCTGGGCTTGAACCAGGGACCCTCTGCACACAGACAACAGCCACCCTCGAAGCATCGTTACCCATCGTTCCACAAAAGCCGCGGGCCTTGCAGAGCAAAGGGAACCATTACTTGAATGGTCTCAGAGCGAGTGACATCACCGATTGAAACACTATTAGCGCGCACCACCGCTAACTAGCTAGCCATTTCACATCGGTTACATATGGACATGTGTTTCAGGGGCTTCAAGAGTGGAGAACAACACAACAGACAACACAGACAATGGTTCTGCAGGGAAGAAATTTGACTAGACTTAAATAGATCCGGTATATGCAAACAACATGTCATAGGATACCAGCGATGGTACAGGAGCCCATGGCAGGAAGATCAGGTAAGGAATCTGCCCAGATAAATCTTATTGATGAGTTTGTTCCGGTCTTCTTTAGTCTCTCCTATTCTGAAATCTCTATAACTCTCTAAATGGTCTGAAACTTAATGGTTTGTAAGGATAATTCACAGAGAAGATTTGGCCATTTAACAATTTTATTAAATAAAATTCATTTCGGAATACTCCCGAACCAAAAAGCATAATAACAAAGTACACAATTAAACAAAACAATGGGTAGGGAAAGTAATAATCTACATTCCCCATAGAGATAGAACAGACACAAAGCAGATGGAGGCTGGGTTTGAGGTGGGGGCGGCAGAACAAAAAGGGCGGCAAGTAGCCTAGCGATTAAAGCATTGGGCCAGTAAACAAAAGGTTGTGCGTTTGAGTCACAGAGCCAACCACTAACCCAACAAGTTTGGCAAAAACATTTCTCTGCTTGTCAAATCTGAAAGCGGTTTAGAAATCATGTCTAACAATCTCGAGGTAGAGCAATTCAAGAAACCCCTCACCTGCTTAATTCTAACAACAGCTCTCTGTCATGATTGAGATTCCAAAACGGAACCGTTGCTAGGATACATACTGACACTTAGGGACAAAATAATGAGGAGACAGAAGAGTGACTACAACTGGCAAGCTACTCCTCCTACACCGTTTAAGCTAGAAACGCTGTTCCAACGGTCTCGAACGAGTTTCTTGCATACAACTTTTTGATATCTGTTATACTTTCTGTTATTCACTTTGTCCTCTTTTTCTCTTCCATCCATTTTCATGGGATTTCTCAAGATTCTGAAGCTCCCCGTTGTAACATCCTCGCTGCCAACGGCAATTCTCTGTAAGTGAAATCATGCAATTTTTTACTCAAATCAGCTAATAATTCCACTTTGCAACTACTTAGACAAGAAATGACCAGCTTCGTCTACTTCTCTGCTACTCAAATCTGGCGATTGGACAACAAATTATATTTGGATCAAAAGGTTAAGTAACCCCATCAACAACATTTTTTGTAAAATTTTTGCAAGCAACTTCCATTTTGACCACTATTGCAACAAGTTAGACAAAAAGTTAGAGAAGTATAAGTAGGTGAAAATCCCATACGCTCTGCTACACATATCAATTTGCGGAATCAAAATATTCACTACGGAGTTTACAGTACAGTGGTTTTTCTGACTGCATTACCAAGTGTTCTTCCAACTTTTCCCAAACAACTGACGTTTTGACCACTAATGCAAAAAATATTTCCCCTACTTCTCAGCTTGTCAAATGTGCAATCGGATTCAAAATCTTGAGTACCAATCTCTAGGTAGAGCAATTTAAGTAACCCCTCACCTGCTCTATTCTAACAGCTCTCTGTGTCTTTATTGAGATTCCAAAACAGAACCGTTTCTAGGATACTCACTGACACTGAGGGACAAAATCATGAGGAGACAGAAGAGAGTCAAATTATGGAGTTCAAAAACGGATTGATTTTAATAAATAACGTTTTGCTGTTGCATTTAACTGCCAAAAATGCTGTTATAAAAACTATTTCCTTAGTCGGTGACGTCAGAGGTCACCATGTGGGAGAAGTGGGAGCTCAGGATGTTAGATGAGTTTCCTACTAGTAATTACTAGTTGGAGGGCCATTCAAGTGGATTTTTTCCAGCCTCATGTAGTAAATTCCCACTTGGTAACAAACGCACCATGACACTGCTTCCTTCAGTGCCTGATGCGTACTTGTGACTCTCATAAAGGGGGCTTGTCTGTAGTACAGTACATCTCCCACTACGGGGTAATGTGAAAGCCTTTCTCCAACTAAGCCATGCCTCCTAAATCATTTCCCAGTGTGCCTTGGCTTTTGTAGTGAATTGTAACATTTCCACCCATGAGTGTATTTGTTAGTGACAGAGACATGGTTGTTGAATTCGTTCATTTCAATCCTGTGGCTTCACATCAATTTCCCTGGCTGACAAGTTGATTGCAAAGAAGACAAGCCTGCTTGGAACAGTGAACAAACAAAGGCGGGAGCTAGCCCCCTTACCGTAAAACAACATACCAGCGGATCTGTACCCCGTGATGGAGAGTGGTAAAGCAACACTCACAGAGTACAGGTGTAAATTAAATAACAGTGTTTGCATCCTCAGCGCCATGCATCCCACTGGATCTGGCATGTGAGCTTCGTGAGAACCACAAGAGCGCCAAGAAAGAAGCTACAGCCACCAAGCGGGCAGCAGGTCCTGCTCTCCCTCTTCCCCAAGCACCACAGCTCCAAGCAGGCAGCAGGTCCTGCTCTCCCTCTTCCCCAAGCACCACAGCTCCAAGCAGGCAGCAGGTCCTGCTCTCCCTATTCCACAATTACCACAGCTCCAAGCAGGCTGCAGGTCATGCTCTCCCTCTTCCACAAGCACCACAGCTCCAAGCAGGCAGCAGGTACTGCACTCTCTCTTCCCCAAGCACCACAGCTCCAAGCAGGCAGCAGGTCCTGCTCTTCCCCAAGCACCACAGCAACAAGCAGGCAGCAGGTCCTGCTCTTCCCCAAGCACCACAGCCACCAAGCAGGCAGCAGGTCCTGCTCTTCCCCAAGCACCACAGCCCCAAAGCAGGCTGCAGGTCCTGCTCTTCCCCAAGCACCACAGCCACCAAGCAGGCAGCAGGTCCTGCTCTCTCTCTTCCCCAAGCACCACAGCTCCAAGCAGGCAGCAGGACCTGCTCTCCCTATTCCACAATTACCACAGCTCCAAGCAGGCTGCAGGTCATGCTCTCCCTGTTCCCCAAGCACCACAGCAACAAGCAAGCAGCAGGTCCTGCTCTTCCCCAAGCACCACAGCTCCAAGCAGGCAGCAGGTCCTGCTCTCCCTCTTCCCCAAGCACCACAGCACCAAGCAGGCAGCAGGTCCTGCTCTCCCTCTTCCCCAAGCACCACAGCTCCAAGCAGGCAGCAGGTCCTGCTCTCCCTCTTCCCCAAGCACCACAGCTCCAAGCAGGCAGCAGGTCCTGCTCTCCCCTTCCCCAAGCACCACAGCTCCAAGAAGTCAGCAGGTCCTGCTCTCCCTCTTCCCCAAGCACCACAGCTCCAAGCAGTGAGCAGGTCCTGCTCTCCATCTTCCCCAAGCACCACAGCTCCAAGCAGGCAGCAGGTCCTGCTCTCCCTATTCCACAATTACCACAGCTCCAAGCAGGCTGCAGGTCCTGCTCTCCCTGTTCCCCAAGCACCACAGCTCCAAGCAGGCAGCAGGTCCTGCTCTCCCTCTTCCCCAAGCACCACAGCTCCAAGAAGTCAGCAGGTCCTGCTCTCCCTCTTCCCCAAGCACCACAGCTCCAAGCAGTGAGCAGGTCCTGCTCTCCCTCTTCCCCAAGCACCACAGCTCCAAGCAGGCAGCAGGTCCTGCTCTCCCTATTCCACAATTACCACAGCTCCAAGCAGGCTGCAGGTCCTGCTCTCCCTGTTCCCCAAGCACCACAGCAACAAGCAAGCAGCAGGTCCTGCTCTTCCCCAAGCACCACAGCTCCAAGCAGGCAGCAGGTCCTGCTCTCCCTCTTCCCAAGCACCACAGCTCCATGCAGGCAGCAGGTCCTGCTCTCCCTATTCTTACCCAGCTCCAAGCACCAGGTCCTGCTCTCCCTCTTCCCCAAGCACCACAGCTCCAAGAAGTCAGCAGGTCCTGCTCTCCCTCTTCCCCAAGCACCACAGCTCCAAGCAGGCAGCAGCTCTCCCTATTCCCCAACCACCACAGCTCCCACTTGGAAAAATAAGATACAATGTCATGTAGGTGTGGAACAGAACCATAAGGAGAAGATGCGATGGCTTTGTGTGAAGGCACAGGTATAATGGCAAAACAGTGTCAGATACAATCAACATGACTGTTTTTATATCTTGTCATGAATATATTTCCAGAAATATTTCTTTATGCAATCCTTTATAATTGTTCATGCACTGGTGCTTTTGTTCAGAAATACAGCAAATAAATTCACCTGCGCACCTGGCTGGTTATAGTATTATTATTATTATATTTTTTCGTTTCTGTAAGAAGATGTAACTGGACTTTATTAATTACTATAACTCTATTACTAATTCAATCTACAAATAACATTGATCAAATGGATTACACTGTAGTGTTTTATTGTGAGGGAAATTACATTTTTTCTAGGACTTTGTAGAATTATACAAAACATATCCTTCACTCTCTGAACAAATAACTATAATTTTTTTATTGATATATTTCCATGAGTATTTCTTCATGCAGTTAATCATTGACAATAATGTATGCACTATTTATCAATCATTTATTTATCAAGCACATTGCACACCTTGCATGTTGATATGTATCTGATGCATATGCTAGTGTCTGTGGATGTCGATTAAGGCAGCCCCCCGCACCGTTCTGATTCAGAGGCGTTGGGTTAAATGCGGAAGACACATTTCAGTTGAATGCATTCAGTTGTACAACTGACTAGTATCCCCCTTTCCCTTCCCTTTATTTATATGCTGAATGGCCAGACGGTTCTACCAATACAAACTTATCGAGATCAGAATCCATCTTCCCCTTGTGCCCTAAACAATAGCCTACACTTGTCCCTAGATGGCACTAGTTGATTGGAACTTGGTCCCCAAATGAGACTTCCTGTTGATTCAAAATAATGAGTTTCCTCTTGGGTCCCCACATTGATCACCTGCCCAGTCCCCACCATGTCATCTACCCTTAATTAAATTAATGAATTACATTTGAAGGATGTATTTATTATCTATTTATTTATTTTTCGTCTTGTCTCTAGGTTGCCAGGAAATTGGTGTCCCCAGAATGTGATGCCAGAACAGGTGTCCCCAGTAGGTAGTATAAACACGTATGTGTGTGTGGACATGTTTAATTAGAGCTAGGCCCCTTTTTTCTCAATTTCCACATGAATGACTTGCCCAAAGTAAACTGCCTGTAGCTCAGGCCCTGAAGCCAGGATATGCATATAATTGGTACCATTGGAAAGAAAACACTTTACATAATGTAGGAGAGTATAACACAATAGATATGGTAGGAGAAAATCCAAAGAAAAACCAACCAGAATTATTTTTTCTTTGAGAGACCATCCTCTTAGAAATGCAAGAGAAAGGTCATATTGTAAATTGTAAATTAGCTCCCAGGATGGAATTCCTACAGCTTCCACAGGGTGTCAGCAGTCTATTTTCAAGGTTTCAGGCTTGTAACTTCAAAAACTAATAAGAAATAACAGTTTTTGTGGAAGGACACAGTCCTGGAAATCCGTGTTTGCTCGCGCCATGAAGAAATTATGCACCTGCTAAAATCGTTTTCCTATTGAACATACTTCTTTCCGAAAGAAATATTTTGAGTTTGATTACATTTTAGGGTATTTTAGGATTAAATAGAAACTTATTTTGACTTGTTGAAACAAAGTTAAGGGATAGATTTTCGGATTCCTTTCTCTGCAAGTTGAACGAGTGGATTACTCAAATCGATGGTGCCAACTAAACAGACTTTTTGGGATATAAAGAAGGGTTTTATTTAACAAAACGACACTACATGTTATAGCTGGGACCCTTTGGATGACAAATCAGAGGAAGATTTAGAAAAAGTAAGTGAATATTTAATCTTTATATGTGAATGTATAAAACCTGTGCCGGTGGAAAAATATTTTGATGTGGGGCGCCGTCCTCAAACAATCGCATGGCATGTTTTCACTGTAATAGCTACTGTAAATCAGACAGTGCAGTTAGATTAACAAGAACTTAAGCTTTCAACTGATATAAGACACTTATATGTACCTAAATGTTTAAAATCCATAATATTTATGATTATTTATTTGAATTACGCATGCTCCAGTTTCAGCGGAAGTTGTCCCGCTAGCGGGACCCCGATCCTTAGGGAGATTTAACTATACTTGTGGGGACTACACTGTAAAAAAAGTTTTTTAAAAATCTATTGATTAGCAACTAGAAATATATTCATTAAATTAATGAATCGTGTTTATGTTCATTAAATGATTCATTCTTGTTTGTTGTACCGGACTCAAAGAAAATTCTGATTAATTAAATTCATTCATGTCAATCCAATGAGAATGAGGCCCTTTAAAACAATGACTCTGATATGGTTAGCTATTGCGCATGCTCCACGCCCACTGGAGGCAGAAAACGTTTGTAGAAGCAGGAGTGGGACGTTCATGGAAGATTAACCAACACATGCAAGAGTACTCTCACCTAATTGTGTGGCATCCTTGATAATAAGAGTAAGTAATTCAGATATATTTACATTAACTTATTTAGTTCAATAGGGTAAATAGGATAAATAGCTATTAGACATTTGAGACATCTCAGTTGGATAGTTCTCTAAAACATGAATTTTATCACTCTTGTTTCTCACAGTTAATGCTAGCTCAACTTTGCTATGGCTAGGTTGTATTTATTTATACCCTGGATACATTATTTCTCAAAATTGCTTTTTTGTGCTGAACACTGAACCGCAGTGCGGAAAAATAAACCTGCAACCTGCAGTGTAACTAAATCAATTTAAATTCAAAGCCTACCCAACTAACAATGATCTGGATGATGTTGCAGAAACCCTTGTGAAAAAAAGCATCCTTGTCTGAGGGAGCAGGGATCCTTCAATGGCTGTTACAGGTAGAAGATTAGCCTTAAGTATAAAATGGCCAACTTCCGGACCAAACTAAGAGGCCTGAGATGTGCTGAGGTGACGATAAATTCACTAAAGAACAAGGCCCAAGACAAATGTCTGCCAGTGTTGAATGTGAAAAGAGCAGAAGTCAATTACTGTCCGCAGCATCCCAAAGGAGAAACCACTGAGAGTCTGGAAAAAGAGAGAATTGCACTGCTTTCAGAGATTAAGAAGAGAAACAATGACCATATAGTGACAGTGAAAATAGAGAATACTTTCCTCACACAGAAGACAAGAAGTTCTTCAAGGACAGCCCTTGGTTTCAGACTTCAAAACCAGATGGCCAGCTCTGTTCACTGAGGAAGAGGTGCATGTCCTATATGTGCTCAGGTTTTATATATGCCCCCAGAGTGTGCACACACACAGGAACAGGAAGATAATGACAAATCAAATATAGTGTTCACCAGTTGTTTCTCACCTCACTGATATTGACATAATATAGTGATCAAACAGCTAGTAATTCATTGTTCATCCTTCCTGTGTTGTATATTGTTGTGATGTTCTGATAGGGTGAGTAACAAGTGCATTGTTAATGTTTTTCAGATCGATAAGGAGTTGCGCATATGCTCATATCAACTATACCTCTGCTACCTACATTATTTGCTGAGCTCGACCGGTACTCTCCACGCATGATGGAGAGCCTTCGATGCAAAGGTGGAGCGGCTGGAAGAAAAATGAGACATCTCATGGTGGCCAGGTCCAAGGTTTGTATTAAAATGGGTAGACCTATGCTTATAAAATACTTTTTATGCCCCTGTCATGACAATTGCATGAGCATAATTCTCTATACATATGGTAGGCAAACGTGCCAAGAGTATGCAGGTTTTTAACTTAATCAAAATACTTAATCATGTGATTATACTGATTACATCAGCTTTAGCCAGAGACGAGGAAGTAATTGGTAAAATCACATGGTGAACTTTTTGGACAGAATGAAAAACCACCCTGTGTGTGAATGGTTGCCTCATTTCATGTCTGATTTGTTTGAGATCTTGTATAGATGTTGAGTACTTGCCTTTTGGGCTCCTGAGATCTGAATAGTCTACAGTGCTTCATCCTTTAAAAGTTGCAGCGTACTACAGAACAGCTTGCATGATGCCACAGAATTCTATGGCACGTTATTTAAGTGCCAACCACTGGTACCATTAATGCTAGTTAGTGCTAGTTTGACCACCAGAGGGCATCTTTGAGAAGCATTTGATAGCCTTCAATAGTGGCTGTACTAGAGAATTTAAAACATTTTTTTGTAAGAACATTGTATATGGGACTGATTTTAAGACATTTTGTTTAACTTCTTGGATATAGGGGGCGCTATTTTAATTTTTGGATAAAAAACGTTCCCGTTTTAAACAAGATATTTTGTCACGAAAAGATGCTCGACTATGCATATAATTGACAGCTTTGGAAAGAAAACACGCTGACGTTTCCAAAACTGCAAAGATATTGTCTGTGAGTGCCACAGAACTGATGCTACAGAAAAACCCAGATAAAAATCCAATCAGGAAGTGCCGCATTTTTTAAAAATCGCCTCATGCCAATGACTCCTTATATGGCTGTGAAGGAGCTAGGAGTCAGCTTACGTTTTCCACGTTTTCCCCAAGGTGTCTGCAGCATTGTGACGTATTTGTAGGCATATTGACCATAAGAGACTACATCTACCAGGTGGTCGCTTGGTGTCCTCCGTCGCAATTATTGCGTAATCTCCAGCTGCAGAATTTTTCTGTTTGCTTCTGATGAGAAGCCAACTGCCACCACTGATAGATTATGGAATAGATATGTGAAAAACACCTTGAGGATTGATTCTAAACAACGTTTGCCATGTTTCTGTCGATATTATGGAGCTAATTTGGAAAAAAGTTCGGCGTTGTGACTGCATTTTCCGGTATTTTTCTTAGCCAAACGTGATGAACAAAACTGAGCTATTTCGTCTACACAAATAATCTTTTTTGAAAAAATGAACATTTGCTATCTAACTAAGAGTCTCGTCATTGAAAACATCCGAAGTTCTTCAAAGGTAAATGATTTTATTTGAATGCTTTTCTTGTTTTTGTGAAAATGTTTCCTGCTGAATGCTAGGCTTAATGCTATGCTAGGCTATCAATACTCTTACACAAATGCTTGTGTAGCTTTGGTTGAAAAGCATATTTTGAAAATCTGAGATGACAGTGTTGTTAACAAAAGGCTAAGCTTGTGTTTGAATATATTTATTTAATTTCATTTGCGATTTTCATGAATAGGAAACGTTGCGTTATGGTAATGATCTTGAGGCTATGATTACACTCCCGGATTGCTCGACGCTAGAGGTTAATTCATTTGATTAATATTATGGTGTTTCTATTCCAAGAAAAATGAAAAACCCTCTGGGTTTCCGTTATGATGGAATGGAAAATATGGCGCCGTACAATGTGACGGTCGGGAGTAGGCTACAGTACTGGGCTATTTAGCTAAAGAATCCCTGTGTCGTACAGGCACACGGGAGACAGGGGTTCATTTCCCCAATGGGGAGGAAGGAGTAGGCTGTCCTTGTAAATAAGAATTTGTTCTTAACTGACTTGCATAGTTAAAACTAACACTAAGAGCATAACATTTCTACACCCTAATTGTAGTCTAACCAATACCCAATCAGAGATTCAGTGAAAATAAAAATCACATTGCTTTATAGTTGTAGGCTATTGCTTCTAACTTGAATATGCTCTTTAATAAATAAGACCTACACCACTTTTAACAGCACATTACTCAACACTATTGAGACTCATGTCGCCTACTGTAGGCAAACAGTATATAGCAAAATATGTGACACTCCGCCAATAATAACATATAAAAGATTGGAGGATTATAAATTAAAACCAAAAGCTGCCTCATGGGCCTCCCCGTGGCAGCTGGCACGGGTATCGAACCTGCATCTGTAGCAACGTATTTTGCATTGCGGAAGCCCCCATCCACAAAGTATCAAAACAGAGAGGTGTTGGTAAAGGTATATTGTCCTGCTAATAGTCCATAATGAGCTATTATACTGTACCAAGCTATTTATTTATTAAAGACTATCAGAAAGAATTCTGGTACTTATTTTGATCCAAAGCCATGAATGAGTGAGTCACTTAACTTTATGTAGGTGTCGGCTATATGACTGTACCATCAACTTGATAATATAAACAATATTTGAGATCATTTCATTTTCAAAAAATGAAAGTGAGCGATTGTAATCTGAATAAAGGCCAAAATAATATTTGTAAAGGCCAAAACATTTACTTATGTTTTTAGAGGGAGACAAATGCTGGGACAATTGTGCGCCGCCCATAACGGCCAAAATATAGCCTTGCTAATAGCCATAATGGCGCTGTACAACGTGACCGTGTGTGTTTGAAAGAGTATTTTCCAGTAAGCAAACAATTTGTTTACCTTCATTAGACAACTTTGTTCCAATATTTCTGTAATTTCTGTAATAATCGCTTTGTTTAAAAAAATAACTGAGTTGCATCTTCTAATTATGTCAAATTAGCAAGAAAAAGGCCATTCTTGAACATGGGGTGAGACATGGTAACTAATTTGAAAATAAAGCCAGTTTGTTATTCAGAATCTGTTTTTAGAGGGAGAGACACCAAAAACATAGTCACCTCATGGGTCTCCCAGTCGAGGCCAGCACAGGTATTGGAACCATCTGTAGCAACACATCTTGCAATGCTATGCAGTATCTTAGACTGTTGCGCCACTCAGGCACTGTAGAACTTGACCAGTCGTGAGTGGGCTACAGTAACAGCAAAATAAAATACAGTTTTAGTAATACTGAAGTCGTGCACAATTATCCATTTCTATTTAGGTTTATGTCACCCATTCACTGTCAGTTAGACATAGTAGGACCCAAAAGCGTAATCAGTGCGCTAACTCCCCCTTCCGCTGTTCTGGAGCAATGCAGTAGTGACGCAGGGTACTGTAATAAACCACAAATTACCTCTAAGTCCCGTAGTATAATTGCTAAACTTTTTAGTGGAGCAACCACTGTACCACACAATAACCATGCCCAAATGCAGAAGGTTGGAGTCTTACAACGTTTATTAATCCAAAGCGGTAGGCAAGAGAATGGTCGTGGACAGGCAAAAAAGTCAAAACCAGATGAGAGTCCAGGAGGTACAGAGTGGCAGACAGGCTTGTGGTCAAGGCAGGCGGGTACAAAGTCCAGAAACAGGCAAGGGTCAAAACCGGGAGGACTAGAAAAAGGTGAATGCAAAAAGCAGGAGAACAGGAAAACCGCTGGTTGACTTAGAAACATACAAGACGAACTGGCACAGAGAACAGGAAACACAAGGATAAATACACTGGGGAAAATAAGCGACGCCTGGAGGGGGTGGAGACAATCACAGGTGAAACAGATCAGGGCGTGACAGTTTGCTATCAAGACTACAGAGTTATTTTTTCAAAATGCTGCCTACATGCTGAATATTGTCAGGATGGGTTCCCTTTTTTCCTCAGGATGACACCTTACATACAAAATGAGCATGCACATTTTTGAGCATTTTTTTCTTAATGAGCCTCGATTATTTTGTTTGAAAAATATTCTACATGCATTTTTTATTTTACAAAAGTTGAAAAAAATTGTTGAAAACCTTAAATGACAGAAGTGCACCCATTTTACAATACTTATGAACTCGGTTTTCTTGAAGCCACTACGCTTAGGATTTGGAAGTGAATACAGCATTCCCAAATGCATAATGATATGGTTAATATATGACAAACAAAATGAGAGCCTTTGTGAAAATTGGTTTAATTGGTGCTTTTCATTGAGTGTTGGAAGGAATTATGTCACTTACTGTTTTAGTCAGTAATTAAGTTCAAATGACAATATTGTGGAAATGTGTGAAAGACATCTGGTGTAATGTTAGGTCTACAGGGGTTAGGGAGTCTCTAGTTCGGTAATCCTTCTCGACTGAGTGAACATTGTTTTGGAAGTTCTATTGTCTCCTACATGCATTGCTGTGGGTGGAATGGTTCTAAAATGTACCTGTTATTTACGCAACTCATTTAATCCTCTTGGTCTCTTAGCTTTGACGTTTGCGTCAACCATCCTTCAGAACAGCGTGGTTGCAATTAGGACTGTTGGTTTGTATTCTCAGGTGGCATGGAGGTAAAATTGAGGCCTGGGGCCGGTGCTATGATGATAGCTAAAGGGAAGTTTAGCATGAGGTGGTTAAAGGGGAAAAATCTGAGAAGGACAAGGATTTGGCAACCATTAAAGCCAAATATTTAATAAAATGGTTTTACATGTTGTCCTTTATGTACGTTAGTGGACCTTTGGTAATTTAATTCAAATGATTGCTTACTAGCAATGAAAACACTAATTGAAACAAGATTGACATTAGTATAACAGACAACCTATATTAGTTCATTCAACAAGGCTGAATTTTGTTTTACTTAAGTGTTTGACCAATGTAAACTAAACTTACATTTCATTTGACTACCTAAGTAAAAACATTTTAATTCAATAAAAGGCTAATTAATTGAATGTAAATATTAACATGACAGTTCACCCACAAATCAATGTGATGTTCAAATAACACAATCAAGATAGACTGGTTTTACTTGATCTGCTTAGATGGAATATAGGTGGCATGATTAAATTACGTTTATCCAATGATTTTTTTGTTGTTGAGTGTGTGCTTGGTACCAATAAACAAGTTTCTAATGTTTAAAAAGGTGGCACTTGTTTCAGAGGTGCCACTATTGACACTGATAGACAACCAACAAAGAGTATTGGAAATGTTTACACAATAAAGAATAAAGTTTGACAAAACATTGATCTTTAAAAAAATGTCTTAGCTGATATTGGTTAAGATCAATTAGTGACAGCAGAATTTGGCTGCCCGTTTAAATGCATCTAGATTTGTTTTAATGACAATCAAAATGCATTCTAGGGAACAATACATTTTTGCACATGTATTTGTTTGTTAATACATTGTGTAATAAATGTTCTGAAATAAACGATTGGACTATTTTGTCATTACAAGCTAGATGAAATTAATTGATTTCAATGTAAATTGTTGAATCGATCAATGTACTCTTGATAGCAAATCAATCATTGTAAATACAAAAGTCATTTAAAAATGGATAAGCTTGACTAAATTTCAAACTTTGTTCAACTGTACAAACTGGGTTATATTAAGTTTACATTTTTTATTAGTCAAAGTAATTTTGAGTTAGAACAGTGGTTCTCAACTTGCAGTCTGTGGCAAGCTCATCTGTTATGTCATTAATAGTATAGTTATTTATGTATCTGTGGCCTGCTTGTCTTTCTCATAGCCACAGTGTAGCACCACCAGCCAAACAGGTTGAGAACTCTGCGTTACAATAACGCTATCAAGTAGGCTTGACTTAAGTGCATGTTGATTGATTAACTCTTTTAAATGTGGCTTTAGATCAGATAACTCACACTTTAATGTTGTTTCAACACCATTTCCAGTTATCTAGTTACATGGCCTTGTTCAAGCTCAGAGTACATTACATGTCACCTTATCCTAGCTTAGACTATTTTGTTATGTCAACTTTAAAAATGTAGTTATCATAACTGTGTTACTAGTTAACTTTATTAAAAGTTAACATAACATTGGAAAAAGATTGAACTCAGAATAACAAGTTAATGGCAAATGGTTAACTCTTATAAATTGAAGTAACTGGCTTTAGCTCAGATAACTCCAGTCAGTAACTCCAAGTCACCTTATTTCCAGTCACCTACTTGCGTGGCCCTTTTCAAGCTCAGAGCACTTAACAAAATGGTCTAAGCAAGGATAACGTGACATGTTATGTAAACTTTAAATGTGGTTATGATAACTTTATTACTAGTTACAAAGTTGACTTGACAAAATGTGAAATGAATTCAACTAAAAATGGTCTGTTATACTGACATGTAGACTTAAAATATTTTTTGTCAACATAAATGTTGCTTTAGCTATGATAGTCAACAACAAATGTTGAGTTGTCACACCCTGACCTTAGAGATCCTTCTTATTCTATATTTTTGGTTCTGGTTGTGACTAGGGTGGGTAGTCTAGTTCTCATTTCTGTTGGCCTGGTATGGTTGTCTATGATTGGGGATCATCTTTAGGCAGCCTTTTCCCACTGGGTTTTTGTGGGATCTTGTTTATGTATTGTTGCTTGTGAGCACTGCATAGCTTCACGTTCGTTTCTTTCTTCTGTATTGTTTTGGTGAGTTTCATAAATGAAACATGTGGAACTCTACGCCTTGGTCCGATTCTTACAACGTTTGTGACATTGACGTAATAAATTATTAAGTTGATTCAAATGAGAATAGTAAGTTACACTGAAAGATGAAGCAGTGGACTTAACTGTCTTTTATTTGTCAACAATAATGTAGCTTTAGTTATTAGAACTACACATGTATTGTTAACATAAAAGGTTTAAGTTGATTCAAATAATAATAGTAAGTTGCACTTACAAAATGGTTAGGTTATTAGATAAGATAACTACATTTGACATTACAAAACTGGAAATGGATTAAACTCAGAATAGTAGGTTACAACAAACGTTAAGGTTGACTTTACTTCATTTTATTTCTTAACCTAAATTGTGCTTCATTTAAAATAACTGAACTTTAACACTTGAAAAGTTCAGTTATTTTAAATGAAGCAAAATTTAGGTTAAGAAATAAAATAGTATAGTACATCAAATTAACCGTCTATTGTTAGTCAAAATTAGATAAAAGTTAAGATAACGTGAAGTACTCTGATCTTGAAAAAGGCCAAGCAACTAGATGACTAGAAATAATGTTGCAGAAGTCCCCGCAAGAATAGCAAACTAACATTAATTAGACCAACTGGGGACATTTTGCAGAACCCAACAAGGAATAAGGCTATTTGTAGGTGGTTTAGGGCTAGAATTAGCATTAATGATTTATACAAACAATACAACTAAAGTATGTGTGTGTGTTAGTGTGTCATTTCACAGTCCCTATTGTGACATGAGATGTTTTGTACATCTTTTAAAGACAATTTTGCCCCCCAAAAAATATAAAAAATAATCCCAGCAGAAATCAGATATTTTGTGCCAAAATGAGCCCTTGCTCAATATTCTCCAATGGGAAAATCTATTATCCTATTGTCCTGCCCAGTAAGTGCTGTCAATCAATATCAGTAACATATTAGTTTCAGCCAATCAGAGCTACTAACAGGGGTACAGTGTCTGTCTGCCCGCCAATTGTCTCTACACTGCCTAAACGTGCTTTGGCTAAACCCAGCGGTGACTTCAAAAACAATGGACTCAGTTATGGCTCTCAAACTTTATCCCATCAAAGTTTATCCTTCAACATCGCTTGTTTTGTAGTCTGCTGAGCAGCATGATCTACTTCCTCATAATGACGCTCAGCAGCTAAGTAATGGTAGGCCTGTTGCTCTCGAGAGTATGTGAGTTTAGGGAGAAGATAATCGCGGAGAAAAGCAATTGCTGCCACAACAAACCCAACACGTACGAGTGAAAATGCATGATGAGTTTGTAGCTGTGGTTTGTTTTCAGAGTGGCATCAATCACTTGAATGGACTTCATTTGGGACAACAGGGGAGGGATAAAACCTTTATTGATAGGATAAAAAAAAAATCTACCGCTTTCGTTTTCTCCTCTAATTTGAACCCTTAAAATGTTTTCCATATCCCCATTGTGCGTACTGTGAAAGGTAACTTTGCATCAAGATTTGAGGAGTTAGGTCTCCCCGCAAAGGTGATGCGTGAAAAACGAAGGTGCCAATGTCACATGAGCTAGAGTTCGCAAACATGCAAGTACAGTTGAAATCGGAAGCTTACATACACTCAGGTTGGAGTCAAAAAATTAATTGTTTATAGACAGATTATTAAACTTATAATTCACTGTATCACAATTCCAGTGGGCCAGAAGTTTACATACACTGTTGACTGCCTTTAAACAGCTTGGAAAATTAAGTCATGGCTTTAGAAGCTTCTGATAGGTTAATTGACATCATTTGAGTCAATTGGAGGTGTACCTGTGGATGTATTTCAAGGCCTACCTTCAAACTCAGTGCCTCTTTGCTTGACATCGTGGGAAAATCAAAAGAAATCAGCCAAGATCTCAGAAAAACAATTGTAGACCTCCACAGGTCTGGTTCATCCTTGGGAGCAATTTCCAAATGCCTGAAGGTACCACGTTCATCTGTACAAACAATAGTACACAAGTATAAACACCAACACACAGCCATCATACCGCTCAGGAAGGAGACGCGTTCTGTCTCCTAGAGATGAACGTACTTTTGTGCGAAAAGTGCAAATCAGTACCAGAACAGCAAACAACCTTGTGAAGATGCTGGAGGAAACAGGTACAAAAGTATGGGTCCTATATCGACATAACCTGAAAGGCCGCTCAGCTAGGAAGAAGCCACTGCTCCAAAACAACCATTAAAAAAACAGACTACGGTTTGCAACTGCAAATGGGGACAAAGATTGTACTTTTTGGAGAAATGTTCTCTGGGCTGATGAAACAAATTGAACTGTTTGGCCATAATGACCATCGTTATGTTTGGAGGAAAAAGGGGGAGGCTTGTAAGCCGAAGAACACCATCCCAACCGTGAAGCACGGGGGTGGCAGCATCATGTTGTGGGGGTGTGGTGCACTTCACAAAATAGATGACATCATGAGGTATGAACATTTTGTGGATATATTGAAGCAATATCTCAAGACATCAGTCAGGAAGTTAAAGCTTGGTTGCAAATGGGTCTTCCAGATGGACAATGACCCCAAGCCTACTGCCAAAGTTATGGCAAAATGGCTTAACGACATCAAAGTCAAGGTATTGGAGTGACCATCACAAGCCCTGACCTCAATCCCATAGAACATTTGTGGGCAAAACTGAAAAAGCGTGTGCTAGCGAGGAGGCCTACACACCTGACTCTTTTACACCAGCTCTGTCAGGAGGAATGGGCCAAAAGTCACCCAACTTAGTGGGAAGCTTGTGGAAGGCTACATGAAATGTTCGACCCAATTTAAACAATTTAAAAGGCAATGCTACCAAATACACTCATTTAGTATGTAAACTTCTGACCCACTGGGAATGTGATGAAATGTGATCATCATCTCTACTATTATGCTGACATTTCATTCTTAAAATAAAAATCCAGTTTCTCTCATATGAAAACAAACACTGTTCCTCCCTGTCAAATGTGAATCTTCATCACTGCGGGTTGCCCTGATTATCTATGTGACAAACTTTTCTGCAATTTCTTCCATTTGAATGGAAACACTTGTGTGTATCTTATGTTAAAAATAAATGGTGTAAGACAGGAAATAAATATAGAACAGATAGTGATGCGATGCTGGTCAGCTGAGATACAGTATGTCATGCATAAAAGGTTTCCTACGTGTAAATAAAAACAAAAGCTAAAGCTAAGTATGTAGAATGGTCAACTGTGTTATAAGTAGGCCAAAACATATGTTTTCATACCCGATCTTAGGACGAGCAATCACATGTAAAAAAAGTCCCCAAATTTGTCCAACATGGGACATGTTGTAGGTTCCAACAAGGAATAAGGCTATTTCTAGATGGTTTAGGGTTAGACTTTGTGTTAAAAAATGTTTAAAAAAAAAATAAAAAAATAAAATAAAAAAAGGGTAAGGGGTTTAATGTCTCTCTTGTCGTGACGTGTCTCCCTTGTCGTGCTGTGTGTTGTGTCTCTTATTTGGCAGTCATTGTAAATAAGAATTTGCTCTTAACTGACTTGCCTAGTTAAATGTTAGGGTTGGTATAGGTGAAGGTTAGGTTGGGGTTAAGGTTAGAGTTAATGGGCAAGTCTACCACTTTTCAACCTCATTTTCCTTCTCTCCAGCACCAAACCAGTGTCTACATACATAGTATACTGTATGCTAGAGGATGATGAAGCATGCATTGTTAGAGAGGCCTACAGTGGATTGATGCAGTTGCATATAATTACTATTGGTTTGCATAATTGCCATGGAGTTTACATCCAACGCAACGGTTCCCCCCCAAAAGGGTGGAATATAGGCTACAGCTGCCAGCAGTAGGCCTATCATGCTTCTTTTGAATCAAAAATAAAATACAATTTTGATTCAGAGTACGTAGACCTTCCCGCAGTTGAAAGGAATACGGTATTATCATAGCCTGCAGATGAACAATATAACTCAATGCTATTTGTCTCGCTCTCCTCCCTGCTGCAGCGACCACCACAGAACATCAAAGTGTTCATCGTGCTGTTCGTGTTGCTGAAGCTGCAACATAATCACAGCGATTTCTGACTGAAAAGTAATGGTACCTAAATCCCTCATCCCTTGCTCTCTTTACGTGACATGTATGCATTGCATGCACATGACCAAAGACAAGTATTACGTTGGCTATGTAATTATTACGCCATGAGTCGGACAGGATTTGTTTTTCCCCCAAACTTCCCCCTGCAATAATTTTCCCCCAATAAGTTGACGCAAACCTGGAGTTTTTTTAGTGTCGGCGTGAAGATACAGTATTTCAACATGTCAAGGTGATAGGGTCACACTGATAACTCAGGCTTTGTTTCTAAAACATCTTTCCTATTGTGTCGCTATAATTTGAATTGAGGAAGTGTGATCATTAGGATATTTTAGCAATCCGCCGTATGTCCTAAATCCCCCCCAAGCCTTCAGATGTGAGCTAAACAGTGCAATGGCATTTGAGATGCATTTTAAGGCTATGGATGAGAAAAATGAAGAAACCCGCACACTTGCTAGTATCAAGCAAATTTATAAAGCCCTTTTTACATCAGCTGATGTCACAAAGTGCTATACAGAAACCCATCCTAAAATCCCAAACAGCAAGCAATGCAGATATGGAAGCACGGTGGCTAGGAAAAACTCCCTAGAAAGGCAGGAAACTAGGAAGAAACTGAGAGCAGAACCAGGCTGAGGGGTGGCCAGTCCTCCTCAGGCTGTGTCAGGTGGAGATTATAACAGTACATGGCCAATATGTTCAAACGTTCATAGATGACCAGCAGGGTCAAAAAAAATAATCACAGTGGTTGTAGAGGGTGCAACAGATCAGTACCTCAGGAGTAAATGTCAGTTGGCTTTTGGTTTTTCATAGCCGATCATTCAGAGCTAGACAGCAGGTGCGGTAGAGAGAGTTGAAAACAGCAGGTCCGGGACAAGATGGCACATCCGGTGAACAAGTCAGGGTTCCATAGCCGCAGGCGGAACAGTTGAAACTGGAGCAGCAGCACGATCATGTAACGGTTTTCTTCTGGGGAAAGAGAGGCGGACCAAAATGCAGCGTGGTTAGTTTTGTACATCTTTAATAAAGATGAAAATACAACAATCTACAAAACAAGAAAAACAGAAACAGTCCTATCTGGTGCCACAAAGACAGGAACAATCACCCACAAAACACTCAAAGAATATGGCTGCCTAAATATGGTTCCCAATCAGAGACAACGATAAACACCTGCCTCTGATTGAGAACCACTCCAGACAGCCATAGACTATACTAGATAACCCCACTAAGCCACAATCCCAATACCTACAAAAGCCCCAAGACAAAACACACCACATAATAAACCCATGTCACACCCTGGCCTAACCAAAATAATAAAGAAAACACAAAATACTAAGACCAGGGTGTGACAGATCAGGTGGACTGGGGACAGCAAGGAGTCATCAGGCCAGGTAGTCCTGAGGCATGGTCCTAGGGCTCTTGTTCTCTGAGAGAGAGAAAGAGAGAGAGAGAGAATTAGAGGGAGCATTCTTAAATTCACACAGGTCACCAGATAAGACAGATTAAATACTCCAAATGTAACAGACTGACCCTAGACCCCTGACACAAACTATTTCAGCATAATTACTGGAGGCTGAGACAGGAGGGGTCGGGAGACACTGTGGCCCCGTCCAAATATACCCCCGACAGGGCCAACCAGGCAGGATATAACCCCACCCACTTTGCCAAAGCACAGCCCCCACACCACTAGAGGGATATCTTCAACCACCAACTTACTACCCTGAGACAAGGCCGAGTATAGTCCACGAAGAACTCCTCCACGGCACTTAACCCAAGGAGAGGTGGCAACCCGGACAGGAAGATCACGTCAGTGACTCAACCCACTCAAGTGACGCACCCCTCCTAGGGACGGCATGGTAAAGCACCAGTAAGACAGTGACTCAGCCCATGTAATAGGGTTAGAGGCAGAGAATCCCAGTGGAGAGAGGGGAACCAGCCATGCAGAGACAGCAAGGGCGGTTAGTCGCTCCAGTGCCTTTCCGTTCACTTTCACACCCCTGGGGCAGACTACACTCAATCATAGGACCTACTGAAGAGGTGAGTCTTCAATAAAGACTTAAAGGTCGGGACCGAGTCTGTGTCTCTCACATGGATAGTGTCGTGGAAATTTCCTCTATTTACCTAATCATGGGAGCAAACCACACACACGTCAGAGTTAGTTATAAAAGTCCATCTTTAATTATATGAGCTCTTATCACAATCCTGTGACTCTCAGATAAATTCAGTGTCTCCCCAGTGAATTCTCTGAGAGCCCCCTTACAATGCAACTGAGTTCCTTTAATAGCAAAGACACCCATAGCCAGACAGCATAGACATAATTCATCGTTCAGCTTTGTCTCCTTTCCCAAACCTCAGAACCATAAACCAAATCCTCCATATCAACAGGCATGTATCAAATTGTCATTTAGATACAACCCACTCTAAACACAAACTCCTGGACAAACTCACGGATAGGAGGTGAGGCTATAGGTTAACAAAGAAACAACAATAAGAGGGAGCATAGAATGATTCCAGACACTGCAACCCCTCCTTTCCCCACTGGGAAAGGTAGGGAGTATAAGATATGTTTACACATGATGACACTTTGACCTCTCCCCTCTCATGTGGCCCATGCAACTTAGTCCTGACATAGAACAGATAACTGCCAATGGCCACCACTATAGTACAACAAAATACATTCTTATGAGAAGTAACTTACACACATTTGATGAATATTAAACATCTTACAAATGTTACCAACAAATTCTGATAATTCCACGACAATAGGCAGACCATTCCATAAAAATTGAGCTATATAGGAGAAAGCACTGCCTCTGGCTGTTTGCTTAGAAATTCTAGGGACAATAAGGAGGCCTGCATCTTGTGACCGTAGTCTACGTGTAGATATGTAAGGCAGGACCAAATCGGAACGATTGGTAGAAACAAGCACATGTAATGCTTTGTAGGTTAGCAGTAAAACCTTGAAATCAGCCCTAGACATAACAGGAAGCCAGTGTAGATAGGCTAGCACTTGAGTAATATATGATTGTTTGGTTCTAGTCAAGAATCTAGCAGCCGTGTTTAGCACTAACTGAAGTTTATTTAGTGCTTTATCCAGGTAGCCGGAAAGTAGAGCATTGCAGTAGGTTAATCTAGAAGTGACAAAAGCATGGATCAACTTTTCTGCATCTTTTTTGGACAGAATGTTTTTGATTTTTACAATGTTACGTAGATGGAAAAAAGCTGTCCTTGAAACAGTCTTGATACGTTCGTCAAAAGAGAGATCAGGGTCCAGAGTAACTCTGAGTTCCTTCACAGTTTCATTTGAGACGACTGTACAACCATCAAGATTAATTGGCAGAGCCAACAGAAGATATCTTTGTTTCTTAGGACCTAGAACTAGCATTGTCCGAGTTTAAAAGTAGAACGTTTGCAGCCATCCACTTCCTTATGTCTGAAACACAGGCTTCTAGCCAGGGCAATTTTGGGGCTTCACCATGTTTCATTGAAATGTACAGCTGTGTGTCATCTGCATAGCAGGGAAAGTTAACATTATGTTTTCGAATGACATCCCCAAGAGGTCAAATATATAGTGAAAACAATAGTGGTCCTAAAACGGAACACCGAAATTTACAGTTGATTTGTCAGAGGACAAACAACCCACAGAGACAAACTGATATCATTTTATCATTGCTGAAGTGAAAGCCATCCTCTCTTAGGGAATCCTGCTTTTTTTTAGTTAGCCTTGCGACAGTATCAAAAATACATTTTGGATTGTTCTTATTCTCCTCAATTAAGTTGGAGAAATAGGCACAGCTTTCCAAGCTAGTTGGAAGACTTCCTGTTTGGTGTAGCTCCATTTCTGTTCCAATGTTCTGGAAGCTTGCTTCAAGGCTCAGGTATTTTCTGTGTACCAGGGAGCTAGTTTCTTATGACAAATGTTTTTAGGTGTTCGGCTGCATCTATGGTATTATGCAAGGTTAGGTTTTGTTCCTCAGTTAGGTGGTTAACCGATTATTGTACTCTGACGTCCTTGGGTAGGTGGAGGGAGTCTGGAAGGGCATCTAGGAATCTTTGGGTTATCCGAGAATTTATAGCACGGCTTTTGATGATCCTTGGTTGGGGTCTGAGCAGATTATTTGTTGCGATTGCAAACGTAATAAAATGATGGTCCGACAGTCCAGGATTATGAGGAAAAACATTACGATCCACAATATTTATTCCACAGGACAGAACTAGGTCCAGAGTATGACAGAGACATGTTGGACAAAACCCACTGAGTCGATGATGGCTCCGAAAGCCGTTTGCAGCCGGTCTGTGGACTTTGTCATGTGAAAATTAAAGTCACCAAAAATTTGAGTATTATCTGCCATGACTTCAAGGTCCGATAGGAATTCAGGGTACTCAGTCAGGAACGCTGTATACGACCCAGGAGGCCTGTAAACATTAGCTATAAAAAGTGATTGAGTAGGTTGTATTGATTTCATGACTAGAAGCTCAAAAGACGAAAACGCAGTAATCTTTTTTGTAAATTGAAATTTGGTATCGTAAATGTTAGCAACACCTCCGCCTTTGCGGGATGCGCAGGGGATATGGTCACTAGTGTAACCAGGAGGAAATTCATCAGGCTTAATCCATGTTTAAGCCTATAGGGAGGAGGTCAGCGACCTGGCCGTGTGGTGCCAGGACAACAACCTCTCACCTCAACGTGATCAAGATAAAGGAGATGATTGTCGAATACAGGAAAAAGAAGACCAAGCACGCCCCCATTCTCATCAACGGGGCTGCAGTTGGGAGCTTCAAGTTCCTTGGTGTCCACATCACCAATAAATTAACATGGACCAAGCACACAAAGACAGTCGTGAAGAGGGCATGACAAAACCTATTCCCCCTCAGGAGACTGAAAAGATTTTGCATGGGTCCTCAGATCCTCAAAAGGTTCTACAGCTGCACCATCGAGAGCATCCTGACTGGTTGCATCACTGCCTAGTATTGCAACTGCTCGGCCTCCGACCGCAAGGCACTACAGAGGGTAGTGCGAACGGCCCAGTACATCACTGGGGCCAAGCTTCCTGCTATCCAGGACCTCTGTACCAGGCGGTGTCAGAGGAAGGCCCTCCAGCCACCCTAGTCATAGACTGTTCTCTCTACCACAAGGCAAGAGGTACCGGAGCGCCAAATCTAGGTTCAAGAGGCTTCTAAACAGCTTCTACCCCCAAGCCATAACTCCTGAACACCTAATCAAATGGCTACCCAGACTATTTGCATTGCCCCCCGCCTCTTTTACACCGCTGCTACTCTCTGTTATCATCTATGCATAGTCACTTTATTAATAACTCTACCTTCATGTACATATTACTTCGACTAACTGGTGCCCCCACACATTGACTCTGTACCGGTACCCCCCTGTATATAGTCTCGCTATTGTTATTGTACTGCTGCTCTTTAATTACTTGTTACTTTTATTTCTTCTTCTTAGCCATATTTTTTTCAAACTGCATTGTTGGTTAGGGGCTCGTAAGTAAGCATTTCACTGTAAGGTCTACACCAGTTGTATTCGAAGCAAATGACTAATAACATTTTATTTGAAAACTGTATTAGATGTTTCAGTCAGGCCAATCACATCAAGATTATGATCAGTGATTAGTTCATTGACTATAACTGCCTTGGAAGTGAGGGATCTAACATTAAGTAGCCCTATTTTGAGATATCACAATCTCTATCACAAACACCACCATGTTTAGTTTTGCCCAACCCAGATTAAAGGCACAGACACGGTCTCAATTGGGATAGCTAAGCTGACTACACTAACTGTGCTAGTGGCAGACTCCACTAAGCTGGCAGGCTGGCTAACAGGGTGCAGGCCAGGCAGCAGCATATCTCATTGTGGAGCTAGAGGAGTTTGGAGCCCTGTCTATGTTCATAGTTAAGATGAGAGCATCCCTCCAGCTAGGATGGAGTCTGTCACTCCTCAACAGGTCCTGTTTGTGGGTGAGTCCCAGAAAGAGGGCCAATTATCTACAAATTCTATCTTTTGGGAGGGACAGAAAACAGTTTAACCAGCGAATGAGTTGTGAGACTGCTGTAGAGCTCAATTACTTGATGCTGACATCTTTCTAGCTGATTTACACGCTGAAGCTATGTTGCACTTGGTGATCTCTGACTGTTTCTGTTTCATCCTAACATCGTTGGTGCCGATGTGGATAACATCCCTATAGTCTCTACACTTGCCAGTTTTAGCTTTAGCCAGCACCATCTTTAGATTAGCCTGAACATCGGTAGCCCTGCCCCTTGAAAAACAGTGTATGATCGCTGGATGATTATTTTTAAGTCTAATACTGCGGGTAATGGAGTCGCCAATGACTAGGGTTTTCAATTTGTCAGTGCTAATGGTGGGAGGCTTCGGCATGTCAGACCCCGTAACGGGTGGAGGAGAGATCAGAGAAGGCTCGGTCTCTGACTCGTTGCTTAATGGGAAGAATTTTTGTCATTTTGGTCAACGATGCCAGGCACCAACCGCAAGAATCAGCCCGAGGGTAATGCTAACAGACCAGCTAGCCTAGCCAAGGACCATGAGGCTACACCAACGGCTGAACAATCCACAGCTGAAGTGACTGGACAAGAAGCTATTCTACAAGCAAAAGCTGAAATGAGGCAGGAATTAATTGCCAAAAATGGACGAAAAGGCAGAGATGCAGTCGGCAGAGCTACGAAACCAGGTTTGCCAGCTCAGAAAGGAGCTGAAAATTGCCACTGAACAAGCTAGATCCAACCACCAGGCACCTGACATCCGCATGACCAGCACGGAGACCACAGCTAATGGCTACTCTGACTTGATCACCACACTGGAAAGGAATGCTCTCCAAAGGAAAATGGAAATCAAGGAACTTAGAGAAAAGATCCTGTTGTTCGAATTTGTGTGACGGGTGTGAGTAGGGTTGCCAACTGTCCCGTATTAGCCAGGATGTCCCTTATATTGGGATTAATTGGTTTGCCCATATGGGACCTCCCTTGTCCCTTATATTCATCCAATCACAGTATAGCGTAAACGCGACAATTCCTGCAAAGTCATTTCTGTTGTTCGGTCGGTTTGGCATCAAGGAAATATGGATAAACCTGGAAAAGAAAAGACGGTGCAGCCTCAACAATGGGAAGCAAAAAAGAAGTGGGTTAAGCCCGTCAGTGGTGATTCGCCAAAAACTCTGTACTTTATGCCTTCGGGAATTCTCAATTGGCCATGGAGGGGAGAATGACCTAACTCAGCCTGTATCCACAGAAATGCACAAGGCCACGCTAGCTAAAAGTGCTAGCAATATCGGTGCATTCTTCGTGATGTCTACTGCGGAAAATGACAAAATGGCAGTAAGTGAAGCCTCGTATGTGTACAACACGGTTAAACACAGACTCAGATACAACGGCACCGACTGTCTTAAGGTCAACGGTGCTTTGTTTCACGACTCAAATGTTGTGAGGAAGATGCACTTGGGAAGAACGAACGCTGAGATGATTACATTGAATGGATGATCTGTCCCCAACCGAAGGCGAGCCTGTGTATTTCTCAGTTGCCAGTGATGCCTCAAACAAGAGTAATAGAAAAATGTTTCCAGTATGCGTGAGATATCTCTGTGTTGGATGGAGTGCAGTGCAAGTTACTTGACTTTTATGAAGACAGTGATGAAGCTGCCAATGGCATATGTTATGTACGCCTCTAGGAAGAGGGAACGCAACACCCTGCTACAACTCAACTCCCCGTGGATGGAAAGTGGTATGGGACTGTATGTGCGAGTAAGGACGACAAAAGCAGAGAATGGTACAGTTTACAGGGAATTTATTCCGTCACACGGTAATTATGGGGAAAAGGGGCTGGACAGAACCAAAGTAAATATCAAAGCCACCTCTCCTACCTTACCTGCCTAGCCACTACTTACCTAACGTACCACTTGGTGCGCTAACCAAAATACAGGGGGTGGTCCGCCCAAGTCTTACCTAGTGTGTATAGACAGTAAATACTACGGGTTATGTGTGACCGCAGGCCTCTTGCCTAAGCACTCCATAGGTGCCTTCCCCTTCCCCCCTGGGAACAAATGAAATAATAACAAATATTTTCAATAATCAAAACTCTGAGAAACACAGGTCATCAAATAAGCTCTATCTGACTGGGCAACAAACTAACACAGAACATAACCATCAGCTCTCTCAGCAACACCTAACATCGTACATACCACATTTCTTTCTGCGACAAAACCAACATATGTTATAACCCTCAGCTCATTTTTGTGCAACAGAACACTGGCTTATATAGCTGGAGAAGGAGTCTGTAATGGGATACAGCTGTATCCTGACGAGGGGGCAGGGACAGCTTGCCAATCATCAATGTGGCCGACCAATCAGCTGCTTGGGGGAATTTCAGGAAGCCATCCTGAAACACACGTACAAACATAACCACAACACAGGAACTGGGGGAACGTAACAGCATATATCAAGCTCTGATGAACTGTCTGGAAAAGAATGAACTGGATATTAGACACATCACAGCATATGCAGCAGATAATGACAATGTCAACTTTGGAAAACACCATTCCATTTACCAGTTATTGAGCAGTGCCAACAATCCATTCTGAAAGCTATTTGCCTAGCTCACATAGCTCATAATGCCTGCAAGCACGCCTGCGATCAGCTGTCAGTGGATATTGAGACAATTGTTTTAAAGATCTACAGCCACTTTTCAGGAACTGCGTGCATTTTTTGCCTCCGTTGACATTGAGTGGCGTGAAATTCTGCGACATGTTTGCACACGATGGCTCTCTCCTCATCCAGCTGTCGATCGTCTCCTGCAAAGCTGGCCAGCTCTTACTTCATATTTCAGGTCCCTTGGGGAGACCTGTCCTGTGGCCCTGAAGAGTATTTTTGAGTGTGAAGAAAAAACGGAAGCTGCTGGGATTTATCTGTGCTTTTTCCACAACGTGGGTGTGTTTTTGTCCAACTCGTAAAAAAGCTGTAGGAAACAACACTCTGCATCACAGATGTTGACGAGGAAGTCCAAAAGTTCAAAATGAAGATGCTTCAGCGGACACAGGACAGCTGTTTTGGAAACCAGACCAAGCAGCTGATGGACAAGCAATTGTCAGCACAAAGGTCCAAGCAGCAACAGGACATTGTGAAGTTCTATGACACTGCCATTACATACATTGACAAGTGGTTTGATTTCTCACCAGAACATGTAATGGTGAAACTGAAACTGATCGGCCTCTATGAGGAGCTCTCCTCCACTGCCCTGGAGCAGATGGTGGTTGCCCTCAAAATGACAGACACAGTCAGTATGGACCAACTCTATGAAGAGCGTTGTGCCAGGAGGAAATACAGAAAGACAGACAGGATACCACAAAATCCACCAGTGAGAAGTGGGCGGCAGTTTTCCAAGACCTAGGGAAAGCCAACTTGATCAACATGTTCAGGATTGTCTCATTTGTCCTCCGTGTACCAGGCTCAAATGCCTTTGTGGACAGGGCTTTCTCTCTGTGGACCATTAAATGGTCAGACTCAAGAAACAGATGGAGCACAGAGCTGATCAAAAATGAACTTCAAATATCTGTGAACTGTGACTTGTCATGTAAGGTCTTCTCTCTGGCTATGCAAAAGGACAAAGGACTGCTTGAATCAGTCAAGAGCAGCAAAACATATCCATGGAAAAGTAGACTTGGTGAGTGACTCATGCCCCTCTTTTGCATTTTAATTTATTTATTTATTTTTTTTAGCTGTAAAGTTCCAAATTGTGATTTCTTTGGTCATTTATTTTGACGTTTTTTTCACATACGTTTACATGATGATACAGTTTTAGTAAAGCTATAGAATAAATGGAAAATAAACATGTTGTCACGCCCTGACCTTAGTTGTCTTTGTTTTCTTTATTAAATTCCTAGTGTAGGTGTTTATATGTCCATGGTTGCCTAGATTGGTTCTCAATCAGAGGCAGCTGTCCCCTGATTGGGGACCATATTTAGGTAGCCATATTCCTTGGATAGTTTATGGGTTGTTATTCTATGTTTAGTTGCCTGTTTGCACTAGTCATATAGCTTCACGTTTTGTTTTGTTCAGTGTTCGTTCTTTTCATTAAAAGAGTTATGTACGCTTATCACGCTGAGCCTTGGTCTCCACATTATGACGAACGTGACACATGTTTTGCCTTTCCAATTGAATAAGAGTATGAATATACAGTGTATATTAATGCACACAACACCATACCCACACCGCCGTGGCACCGTGCACTGGCACGCCACCTTTTGTCCTTTATTTGGTCGTGAGAAAGTTGGCAACCCTAGGTGTGAGAGAGAGACAGGAGGATGACAAGCACCCTACAGAGTTAATCGCAGAGACGCTACAACAGGCACTCGGCCTGGACAAACCCCCCACTGCTAGACTGCGCACATCGCACTCTACGAGAGAGACCGGGGGATGGATGACCAGCCACCACCAGCATTCATGATAAATTGCCACTTCTACCAAGAGAAAGAAGCAATCCTTCACAAATCAGCTGAGGTCAAACAAGTTACATCCACACATGGAGACCAGATCCGAATCGACCCTGACTACACTCAGGCGGTTACCAAGCAGAGGGGTGCCTTCATGGAGGTGAGGGCGATGCTCAGGGGCTGTGAGGGAATCCGTTATGGCCTGTGGTACCCTGCAGATTTGAGGATAACAACCCCAGATGGCGTTCGGAAAAGCTTATCAGAACCAGCGCTAAATAAGGATTTCATTCTGAAGAATTTGACACGCAAGTGAAGATCGAACAAAACAGTAACCCAGTTCTCTCTTTCCAATTTTGGGTGAAATTCTAGCCTAACAAACCAATATCAGAAGCAACGGGCTATCTGGAGGCTAGTTTAGCTAGCCAGTTTAAGGACTGAACCGGGCCATCCAACCGGACGTTACTGTTGTTGATCTGTTAACGGACTGGTTACCTGTGCTGCAAGGGACTGTAACTCCACGAGGAGTTGATGGTAACTAGCTATAGCATTATGTGCATTTTTCCACTAATCAGTATTTTCTTATTATGTTAATGCCAGATTAGATAGTTTGCTAACATTTACGTTACAGATCAGACTTCTTTAGCTAACATTAGCTGACATCACTCGTTCTCAATCTCTGCTAATTCGGATTAGAGCGTATCTGCATTAATATTCATGATGCTTAGACCAAAAGTGTAGAACATATATTGCAAATGATGTACATCTAACAATTTAAGGATTTCACTCATTTTGTTTAGCTCTAAAGTTTTGAGGCAACTATTAGTTTACTTCCGATTTACAGCAACGTGATTCCCTGTGTTGGTTTAATGCTCATCTTTTGCTTCTGTTTGAGCTAACCCATGTCGTTAATCGATGGTACAAGCACAACGCAGACATAGCTGTTATCTTTCCCCTCAAAGCTTGGGGTTATTCATCTAAACTATTATTGTACATCGTGGGATCTCTCCTTTCATTGGCACCACGAAATAATGTTTGTATAAACTCTTAAAGACCTAGTCATCTTTTACATCAATAACAGTCAATATTTAATCCTCACCTTGTTTAGTCTCATCTGAAAGTGGTAAAATCTTCACGAACCCTGTCTAACAAGTTGAATCAGCAATACAAAATTTGGTTTAATTACTTATTTACTAAATACCTAAATAATCACACAGAATGGATCATACATTGATTACAAATTATGTCATAAAGAAAACGTCGCTGGTGGACGGAACAGATACGACGGCTGGTTGCATAAAGAGAGGGGGTTGGGTTTGAGTGAAAGAACACCTTGAGGATTGATTCTAAACAACGTTTGCCATGTTTCTGTCGATATTATGGAGCTAATTTGGAAAAAAAAGTTCAGCGTTGTAGTGGCTGCATTTTCGGGTTTTTTTCTTAGCCAAATGTGATGAACAAAACGGAGCTATTTCTCCTACACAAATAATATTTTTGGAAAAAATGAACATTTGCTATCTAACTGAAAGTCTCGTCATTGAAAACATCCGAAGTTCTTCAAAGGTAAATGATTTTATTTGAATGCTTTTCTTGTTTTTGTGAAAATGTTGCCTGCTGAATGCTAGGCTTAATGCTATGCTAGGCTATCAATACTCTTACACAAATGCTTGTGTAGCTTTGGTTGAAAAGCATATTTTGAAAATCTGAGATGACAGTGTTGTTAACAAAAGGCTAAGCTTGTGTTTCAATATATTTATTTCATTTCATTTGCGATTTTCATAAATAGGAAATGTTGCGTTATGGTAATGAACTTGAGGCTATGATTACGCTCCCGGATATGGGTTTGGAGTCGCAAGAAGTTAAGAAGCTAAATTATATTTAATCTTTTCACAAACAGTTTCATATTTAACCTCTTGCGACGAGCAATCCCGTATCCGGGATCATAATCATAGCCTCAAATGCATTAGCATAACGCAGCGGACATAAATACCCCTAGAAACTTTTCCTATTCATGAAAATCGCAAATTAAATTAAATAAATATATTCAAACACAAGCTTAGCCTTTTGTTAACAACACTGTCATCTCAGATTTTCAAAATATGCGTTACAGCCAACGCTAGACAAGCATTTGTGTAAGTTCATCATGGCATAATGCTATGCTAGCTCTGCTGGCAGCAGGCAACATTTTCACGAAAATAAGAAAAGCAACCAAATTAAATAATTTAACACTTTTTTGGTTACTACATGATTCCATATGTGTTATTTCATAGTTTTGATGTCTTCCCTGTTATTCTAGACCACCTAGTGATTCAAGGGTTTTTCTTTATGACATAATTTGTAATCATATATATATATATATATATATATATATATATATTGAACGTATCCATATATATATATATATATATATATATATATGGATACGTTCTGGTGAGGCTCAGTCTCTCTAGGTAAGCTGTTATCGGTATGCGGCGTACTGTAAGTGTGTACTAGGGATTTAGTGCAGCCTCCCATTCGGGGTGAGGCCAGCACTGGGGTGTTGTTGTTCATACTAGTTCTCCTCAATGTGAATGTATGTTATTTAAAAAAAATACAAATTCAATTATAACTACTATTATTTCTTAGTAATTAAAAAAAAAATCTTCCCCACCTCCCTGTCCCCCTTGCAGAGGTTTTCAAAGGTTTTAAATAGGCTTACTCTTAACTATAGGCTATGCAGGGCAGCAACTAAATTTGTCAGTTGGAACACGTATGGTTTGAACCACCCAGTCAAATGTGGTAAGGTATTTTCCCATTTACAGAAATCAAAGGCGTATAGTGTATCTCCAGAAAACACATCTACGCATGACAGATCATTTTAGAATCAAACAGGGATGATTCTCACAGATATTCCATTTCAAATGTTGTGCTAAATGCCATGGCTCTGCTATTTTGATTCATAGAGATGTTCAGGTCGTAGAGTCAAAGGAGATATCGGACAAAAATGGCCGTTTTGTTATTGTGCCGGGCAAACTATTCAACATGCCAGTTGTATTAGCCAGTATTTATGCTCCTAGTTGGGACAATGACCAGTTTTTCTGTGAGTTTTTCTCACTCACACCAATTTATACTAGCTGGGAATTTTAACTGTGTCCTTCACCCCACATTAGACCGCTCTAAAGCATTATCAGAGTCCCTTTCTAAATCAGCATGTGTCATTAATTATTTTAACCAGGCATATGGTGTAATAGAACCCTGGAGATGTACAGATCCTACATCTAAACAATAGTATTTATTTTCCCCAGTCCATCAGACATAATCCAGAATTCATCATTTTCTCCTAGACAACAAGTTGCTCCCGATACTAAAGTCCACTGATTATGAGGGTAATGTCGTCTCAGCCCAGTGGTAATGGTACTGTGTTTAGGGTATTGTCGTCTCAGCCCAGTGGTAATGGTACTGTGTTTAGGGTATTGTCGTCTCAGCCCAGTGGTAATGGTACTGTGTTTTCCTGACAACGTTCTCCCACAACGCACTTGGCGACTCAGTCCACATCTCTTCTCAGATGAAGAATTGAACACGTGTATCGACCCAAATAGATTTTTTCCTAGAGGTCAATCGGCTACCAGAGACTACCAGTGTGCACCCTATGGGATAATATAATAATATAATATAATGCAGGCGTGAATAAGAAGAGGTCAGCGCGCCTTACAGAACTTGCTAACCTTTATAAACAACATTGATCAGACGCACTCAACCACGCTATCTACAGACCTCTATAAGGAGAGAATCACATTACAGACTGAATTTGATATTACTTTGACTGGTTTAGCAGAGGACCTCCACTTAAAACCACTATGAATATGGAGAACGGGCCAGTAAACTTCTTTGCCATCACTGAGGCAATCGGCAG
Source organism: Oncorhynchus tshawytscha (assembly GCF_018296145.1). NCBI lineage: Eukaryota > Metazoa > Chordata > Actinopteri > Salmoniformes > Salmonidae > Oncorhynchus > Oncorhynchus tshawytscha. The sequence continues at coordinate 5,556,580 of NC_056450.1, read as the reverse complement.
CGACTGGCCTAATACCTAAAATCACAACCTCGGCAGGTGTAACCACCTCAGACCAAAAGTGTATTAATGATCAATTCAGACATTTCTACGAGGACCTTTACTCATCAGAAACAAATGATAGATCTCTAACCACACCATTTTGAATGACCTTGTGATTCCTGAACTAGACCCGGAAAACAAATCAGATCTTGAGAAGTCCCTCACTGTAGCAGATTTGATTCATTTTGGTCTTGCAGGGCCGACAGACAAGTTCCTTACTTTCTCCCCCTTCCACTTGACTCTTCCATTTTTGCGGCAATGCTGCAATTAGTTGGTTGTAATTTTGGGTAGAGCAGACATTTCCATATATTTTTGTTAGCTGCATGTGTGTATGTGTGACATAACTCCACCAGTCCTCTTTATGATATCATTAAAATTGTATTTTCAAATAACCGAATGTGAGCGGTTGTAATCTGAATAAAGGGAAAAAGGCCATTCCTGAACATGGGGTGAGACATTGTTAGAAATCTGCTAGACAACCAGTTTTAGTGAGAGGTCTAATGCTTTAATATTTAATCATATCTGCTCTCCAAATCCATACACAATGGGGAACAGAGGGCACATTTTAAATACACATACTAAACAGGGGGAATGGGAACCAGGTGTGCGTAATGAGACAAGACAGTCTGGGGTTGTGTAATGAATCCAGTTCAGTGACGCCTAGAAGGACAGTGACGTAGACCTCCAGAACTGGTGAACGGAATGAGCAGCAGAACCGGGGGGATCCGTGACATAGACAGTTATTTTCTTTTCTACAGAAGCAAGATCTTATGTATTTTTGCCAACTTTCTATTAAAATGTATTGTAGTGAGATCATTTCTTTCTTTCGGATATGAATATGGAGTTTTTCCACTTCACCGTCAGACCATTTTATTGGTAAACTACACACAGTAATGTAAAAGGTACATGTTTTTGGGATCCAATTCGTAATATAGTAAACTTATCACAGTTTGGTTGTCTACGAGGTCAGAGAGGTCAGAACAATTATCTAGATTGACATTGTGGATTTAAAAGAACATGAATCACCAGCGTACAATGACCTGCGTACAATGACACCTTTATTGTTAGGCTCTTGATATTACTGTTGGATCTGATTTTAATAGCTAACATTTCGATGGCCATACAAAATAGATATGCCGATAGTGGACAACCATTTTTAGCAGTATTACTTTAGTGTCTTATTGCAATCAGGATGCATGTTTTGGAATATGTATCTTCTGTATAGGCTTCCTTTTCACTCTGTCAAGGTTAGGTTAGTATTGCAGAGTAACTATGATGTTGTTGAGCCATCCTCAGTTTTCTCCTGTTACAGCCATTCAACTCTGTAATTGTTTTAAAGTCACCATTGGTCTCATGGTGAAATCCCTGAGCGGTTTCTTTCCTCTTTGGCAACTGAGTTAGGAAGGACACCTGTATCTTTGTAGTGACTGGGTGTAATGATACACCATCCAAAGTGTAAATAAAATCTTCACCTTGCTCAATGGGATATTCTGTTTGTTTGTTTTACCCATTGACCAATAGGTGCCCTACTTTGTGTGGCATTGGAAAACCTCCCTGTTTCATTGTTCGAATGAGGGACCTGAACGATAATTGTATGTCTGGGGTACAGGGATGAGGTAGTCGTTCAAAAATCATGTTAAACACAATTTTTACTCCTGAACTTATTTAATCTTGTCATAACAAAGGGGTTGAATATTTATTGACTCAAGACATTTCAGCTTTTCATTTTTTTATTAATTTGTAAAAATTTCAAAAAACCTAATTCCACATTGACATTATGGGGTATTGTGTTTAGGCCAATAACAAAAAAATAAAAAATTCAGGCAGTAACACAACAAAGTGTGAAAAAAGTCAAGGGGTTGGATTGCCTTATACTATAGGTGTCATAACCAGCCACTATAGGTGTCATAACCAGCCATAAAATAATGTAATATATTTCACAACAGGTCTAAATATGTGTCATGACAGTGTTATGACCATATTGTGACAGGTTACGTCAGCTGTTATGACATGGTTATGACCTTGTCATAATGTGTTATGATGCTGGGTGTCAAGTAAAGTGTTACCCAAAAAAGTTACAAGAAAGTGATAAGAAAGTAAGATGACAAATTAACAAAATAACAAATACAAAAAATATAAAGTGTATGCGCTCACTACTAGTTAAACTTTCTAGTTACATAAAAAAATACATTCAATTAAATAAATAAACTACTGTAAATAGCTCTAGATAAAAGCATCTGCTAAATTAATAAAATGTCATGTTAAATGTAAATTAATTCAGGGGTAGAATGTGGCAGTTCGATTCGGTTGCACGGCCTTGGCCAATGAAGAATACCATAGTATAAATACACTTATCCATGACCCTCCATTGCCACCTAGTGGATAAAGTAAAAGACATGGTGCAAATAGGCTGAAGATGAGATGCGTTGTGTAGGTAAGGAGGGTTAGTGGGGAAGAAAAAAATAATATATCATGTGGAAGAAAAAGGTAAACTTTCCATGTAAAACCATGGCTCAATTCATTTTTACCTTGATTTATCTCAATCTCTCCTCACCTTCTCAAAACACATTGGAGGAGAAGGCCTTATATGAATTGAGATGGGCCCTTAAGTTGTCAGTCACTCTACTTGTAGTTCAGAACAACAACAGTAGAAGGCAGCAGAGGAACATGGCCAGAGCAGACTTGAAAATGAATGAACCTTCCGAGCTCATAACTCCCCATTCAACAGCTTTATTAAAACAAATTCATATTTAAAACTGTGCCATTCATTTCATATTACCACGCCATCACTGTCATAGTCAGATGTACATTTCTTATGCAAATGTCTATCGTAAAATATTATAATTTAAGCCTACAGACTGTCTGTCCTATAGAGACAGTGAGAAAAACATCCCTCTGGAAACTCTCCACTGTAAAATCAATAATTAAGGGTGTCCCTTTTCATTAGGTGTTGCTAAAACTGTATTTACGTGATGATGATGTTAGCAGCTACAGTGTACAGCGTAGTTACACATTGTTATAGTACTGTTACAGCCAAGCAATTTGATAATTTATGATATTATATATGTATGTACATTAATATAATAACATAGCATTAATACACAACTTATAATAGTATACAATTAAATCCACCGTAACCTTGCTGGAGTCAATGGTATACTATTGTATACGTAAAATGTTGATCCACTGTTTTATTAAGGTAATGACTCTCCACAGCCTACATGTATATATGGTCTGTCCTGTACTGCAGGGTTTACATAACTCAGTTCTGGGGCCCCCCTGGGTGAATGTTTTTTTTTATTTTTTACCCTTGCACTAGACAGCTGATTCAAATAATTGAAGCCTGGTGATGAGCTGGTTGTTTGAATCAGCTGTGTAGTGCTAGGGCAAAAACCAAAACGTGCACCCAAGGGGGCTCCAGGAAAGAGTTTGGGAAAACCCTGCTGAACTGGACTGTATCCATTGGAGCTCAAAACAGAGCGGCACGACTAGCCCTTAACTGCACAGACAGAACTAACATCAACAACATGCATGCCAGTCGCTCCTGGCTGAGGGTTGACGAGAGATTTTATGAGTAATTTTATGATTTTATGAGTAATGTTACTGTGATAAACATTCCAGATTGTCTGCATAATCAAATAACATTCAGCTCAGACACCCATACACACCCCACAAGACATGTCACCAGGGGTCTCTTCAGACACCCATACATACCCCACAAGACATGCCACCAGGGGTCTCTTCACAGTCCCCAAGACCGAAACAGATTCACTGCAATGCACAGTATTATACAAGACGACTGCAGGGAACTCCCTTCCATCTCCAACTACTCAAGCAAACAGCAAAAATACTTTTACAGTGTGTGAGGGGACACACACAAACACACAGAAACACTTTAACACACACACACATACTGTTTTAGTTGTATTGTTTGTTGTTGTATTGTTTGCATATCGTTGTATTTAACATTTGCATGGCTGTCCTTGTCTATCATGTTTTGTGGATTTCTTTTGTGGACCCCAGGTTGAGTAGCTCCTGTTTCTGCAAAAGTTAATGGGGAAGGGATCAAACTAAACAAAAACAAAACAGGCCAATTTACAACCGTTTGGTAGCTGTACAGATGTAGCCCATTTTTGAGCCAGTTTTCTACAGGAGCAACAGGAAATGTGAATTATTATGTGTATTATAATGAATGGCCATTTTTTAGGGGTAAATACAATTTCAAACGGGAAATTACAAACTTAAGAAGCCTTTTTAAACCCTTAAATATACTACATGCTTTACATTTTTGAATTTCATGATTTAAATAACTCATAAATTAAGGGGATCATCTAAACAGAAGGCCTTCTTTTTAATACATATAGGATCTCTATGGAAATCACTACCACCACTATCACAAAACACTTGAAGAATACATGTTATGCCCCATGGTGATTCCATAGTGTCATAGTCCATGATTGGTGGGGCTGTTTGGTTGGTAAACACATATTGGACTTGATGACCCCATGATTCCGCAGTCACTGCGACACATTCCATCCCAAATAACTTTGATGTCAAAGACAAAGGGGAAAATGTATCCCTTGGGCTTTGGAACTCAAGTGTGGGGACCACAATAACAACACTTAATCAGAACCACCATTCAGACTGGTGATCAGCAATATATGTGGGAATTCAAATGAGAAGCATTGTGTGGAGAAAGACTGGAGAGATTTGTCTGGTCCCTGGCCCCTTCCTCCTTTTTACATCTTCTCAGGAGTGACTTTGATGTGGACAAAATGATTGAAAAACAGAGCAGCGTGGCTCGATTTAATTAAGTGTAGAATAGGTTAGTGGGAAGGAGGAGGGGCCGGGGTGCGGTTTCATAAAAAAAGTCACTTCACAGAGAACTCTGAAACAAACAATCACGTTTCAGTGAGTGTATCAATCTGCCATCCCTGAGAAGAACGAGAGAAGGTGGTGTGTGTAAATGAGAGGGAGAGAGAGAGCGAGAGATGTGGAGGGAGAGAGAAAGCAGGGTGTGAGAAAGAGAGCTCAAGTTGGCTCAATCTTTAGAAAAGGCCTCTCCTCTCCTGCTGGGCCCCACTCGGCTCCTGTCCCCTCCGCACAATGCTGGTGGGGTGGTGACTCCCCCCATGCCCCCCGACTGCCCTCCATGTGCTGGGGCTAACACTGACAGCCTGGATCCAGAGTCCCAGCATATGGAGGCAAGACCAAGGGGGCTCCTCTCCTCTGTGGACCCCAGCTGGAGGTCCGGTGGATGGGGCAGTATAGTACAGAGACCCCCCCCCCTCTCTCTATCTCACTCTCCTCTTGCTCTCTCTCTCTCTCTCTCTCTCTCTGTCAAACACACATATAATGTGCCTTCAGAAAGTATTCACACCCTTGCCTTTTTCTACATTTTGTAGACACACAATGTCAAAGTGGAATTATGTTATTAGATTATTTTAAATAAATTCATTCAAAATGAGAAGTTGAAATGTCTTGAGTCAATAAGCATTCAACCCCTTTGTTATGGTGAGCCTAAATAAGTTAATTAGTAAAAATTTGGCACTAAAGTAAAACTGCAAAAAATGTGGCAAAGAAATTAACTTTATGTCCTGAATACAAAGTGTTATGTTTGGGGCAAATCCAACATAACACATCACTGAGCAGCACTCTTCATATTTTCAAGCATGGTGGTGGCTGCATTATGTTATAGGTATGTTTGTCATTGGCATGGACAAGGACGTTTTTTAGGGAACCTGTTATGTCTGGTTTTCAATGGACACTGGGAAACAAATTCACCTTTCAGCAGGATAACAACCTAAAACACAAGGCCAAATATACACTGGAGTTGCTTACCAAGTTTGTTTACCAAATTTACCATGATTGTTCTCTCACTCGTTATTTTGCTCTCTTCCTCGTACCCCTTTTCTTCCACTAAACTATTCCTCCCGCTCTCTGGTCAATTGACTAGTGCTGCCCCTCCCAACGGAACCACATCTACCTCCACCTATGTTGCCTACCGCATGATGACACCATGTACCCGGAGGGCCACCATGACGACATCCTCTGTTGCCTCCACTGCCGCATACTCATTCCAACACCACCAACTCAGCCTTCAAGCCTCAGACCTTCAAGACTTCGACCCAGGCCCCCAAACTAGCTCGACCTGGCTTCTCTCCCAGCCTCAGATTATGACTTTGCATCAGACACAGCCTATGTCCCTGCAGCCAACAGCTCTGGCCCCCCGGCCCTCCAGCTCCCTTGCCTCTTGCTTCTACTTTTCTTTCCGGCCCCACTGGACCCTGGCTCACCCTCTCTATGCCAGTATCGACCCCTCTTTCCCTCAGGTCCCGCTGCCACCACTGCAGCATCTCTCCTCTCTCTGCCCGCGACAACCTCTCACGTCCCCACCCCACTCAGGCAGTTCCGTGCCCGCCATTCCCCGCAGCGGTCTGGCCCCACTCAGCCAGTTCCGTGCCCGCCATTCCCCGCAGCGGTCTGGCCCCACTCAGCCAGTTCCGTGCCCGCCATTCCCCGCAGCGGTCTGGCCCCACTCAGCCAGTTCCGTGCCCGCCATTCCCCGCAGCGGTCTGGCCCCACTCAGGCAGGTCCGTGCCCGCCATTCCCCGCAGCGGTCTGGCCCCACTCAGGCAGGTCCGTGCCCGCATTCCCCGCAGCGGTCTGGACCCACTCAGGCAGGTCCGTGCCCGCCATTCCCCGCAGCGGTCTGGCCCCACTCAGGCAGGTCCGTGCCCGCCATTCCCGCAGCGGTCTGGCGCCACTCAGGCAGGTCTGTGCCCGCCATTCCCCGCAGCGGTCTGGCCCCACTCAGGCAGGTCCGTGCCCGCCATTCCCCGCAGCGGTCTGGCCCCACTCAGGCAGGTCCGTGCCCGCCATTCCCCGCAGCGGTCTGGCCCCACTCAGGCAGGTCCGTGCCCGCCATTCCCCGCAGCGGTCTGGCCCCACTCAGGCAGTTCTGGACCCTTTTTGCACTACATTCTGTATATAGCTGTACAAGGCAATAGGTGCGACCCTGTTACAGTTCAGTGAACCCGACTTCCTCTCTGTTCTAATCTTCACTACCGGTCACTCTGGCCTCCCGGCCTCCTAGCCAGCGCTATCTTCACAGCCTCTATCAGCTTTCCCCCTTTCAGGTCCCGCTGGCCCCGTGACCGTCGCTCCCCCTATCTCTGCCAGTTACGATCTCTCCTCACCTCAGGTCCCTCTGGCCCCGTGCAGCAGCTCATCCCCTCTCTCTGCCAGTGACATCCTCCCCACCTCAGGCCCGCCGGCCTGTGACCGCTGCTCCCATGGTGACACACCCTCCTTCTCCACCAGTGACAACCTCAATCTTTGGCTGCTGCTCCAGCTTTGGCTCGGCCCCTGTTCCTCACAGCTGTGACCTTCTCTCAGTTCAATGAGCAGATTGCCTCGATGTTCCAGTTTTCACTGCTGTCCGCAGCTCAGCCCCGCCCTCCGGCTCACCAGTCCCTCTCGACAGCCGCCCTGGCCCTTCATCCACTCAACACACTCCACTTCCAGTCTCTTCCTCGCTTTGCCTGCACATCCTACAAGGTCCCGGTGGCCCCTCTCCCCACCTCAGGTCCCGCTAGCCTTCTCATTCTATATAGACGTAATCTGCTCGGCTCGCTCTTCTCGCCGATAAGAGTTGGATGTCTGGCACGCCGTTGTTATGGACCAGGCCATTTTGTTTTGGTGGTGCAACAATCCTCGACTGCCCTTGCCTGTTTTCAGATTTTACTGCCTCCAGGCTCCTACAGTGGTATGTCAGCACATGCTGGGGCACTCTCGACGGCTGTACTGTAATCTCATTGCCTTCGCTTGCTGCTCCGCTCTGCCCCCTTCGGCCGTCGTCCCCTATGCTCCAATGACCTGGTTTGCCTTCGACGCGCCGGCGGCGGCTCACCCCCACTCTCTGCCAGTGACGACCTCTCTTCACCTCTGTTCCCGGTCCTGCCATGGTTCGGCCCCTGGTCTTACCAGCTGAGACACTCTCCTAGATCAGTGCACCAACTGCCTCTGTTCGTGTTTTCAACAGCCGTCTACAGACCCAGCCTCACCAAAGTTGGATGTGGAGGTCCTGGGCTGGCGTGGTTAAACCTGGTCTGCGGTTGTGAGGCTGGTTGGACGTACTACCAAATTCTTTAAAACTATGTTGGAGGTGGCTTAAGTAGAGAAATGAACATTGAATTCTCTGGCAACAGCTCTGGTTGACATTCTTGCAGTCATCATGACAATTGCACGCTGTATCAAAAGCTACAGAGGGTAGTGTGTACGGCCCAGTACATCACTGGGGCCAAACTCCCTGCCATCCAGGACCTCTATAACAGGCGGTGTCAGCAGAAGGCTCTACAAATTTTAAAAGATTCCAGCCATGCAAGTCATAGACTCTTCTCTCTGCTACCACACGACAAGTGATACGATGCATCAAGTCTTGAACCAACAGGACCCTGAACAGCTTCTACCCCCAAGCCATAAGACTGCAAAATAGTTGGGTAGCAATTTAGTTAACTGTTTAACTATCCGCATTGATCCTTTTTGCACTACATTCTGTATATAGCTGTATACTACCAAGCAATCGTTACTCACACTGTATCTATTAGTACTTTCCTTATTACGTGTTTTAATTTTCTTATTTCCCTAGGACCAGTAGGTAAGCATTTCACTGTTAGTCCATACCTTGTTTACGAAACGTGACAAATAAAATAAAATACAATTTGATCCCTTGTTTGATGAATTTATGTTGCTTGCTTGAGAGCGCAGATACAGGCTCTGTCACGGCTGTTGGAAGGAGAGGACCAAGGTGCAGCGTGGTACGTGTTCATACGTTTATTTGAACTGAACACTGAAATAACAAAGAGAACGAACGAAACCGAAACAGTCCTGTCTGGTGCAGACACAAAAAAAACAGAAAACAACTACCCACAAGACACAGGTGGGAAAAGGCTACCTAAGTATGGTTCTCAATCAGAGACGAACGATAGACAGCTGCCTCTGATTGAGAACCACACCCGGCCAAACACACAGAAATAGAAAACATAGAACACAAAAACATAGAATGCCCACCCCAACTCACGCCCTGACCAAACCAAAATAGAGACATAAAAAGGATCTCTAAGGTCAGGGCATGACAGGCCGCTTAAGATTAAAACTAACAGGTCTAAACTCTCCTTCATGCCAGCTGCTATTAGCTTTCTCAATAAGCAGTAGTAGTACTGTTAGCTGCGTACATATTGCTCTATACAGTGCCTTCACAAAGTATTCAAATCCCCTTTTCCCAATTTTATTGTGTTTCAAATGGGATTCAAATTGATTTAGTTGTCTTTTTTTGGCAACGATCCACACAGAACACTGTAATTTCAAGTGGTTTTTTTTGGCAGCGATTACAGCTGTGAGTCTTTCTGGGTAAGTCTTAAGAGCTTTGCACACCTGGATTGTACAACATTTGCACATTATTCTTTTTAAAATTATTCAAGCTCTGTCAAGTTGGTGGTTGATCATTGCTAGACAGCAATTTTCAAGTTTTTCCATAGATCTTCAAGACGATTTAAGTCAAAACTATAACTGGGCAACTCAGGAACCTTCAATGTCATCTTGGTAAGCAACTCCAGTGTATATTTGGCCTTTTCATTTAGGCTATTGTCCTGCTGAAGGGTGAATTTCTCTACCAGTGTCTCTTGGAAAGCAGACTGAACCAGGTTTTCCTATAGGATTTTGCCTGTGCTTAGCTCTATTCCATTTTTTTTCATAACTTTAGTATACTTTTATCTAAAAAGGATGACTTTTTTAATGTTTCACTATCTTTATTTTTCTGAACATCACTGAGGAGAATGGTCCTCCCCTTCCTCCTCTTAGGAGCCTCCACTGTTTGGTAGAACCCTTTTGGTTTCCATGTAGAGCCCTTTTTCAGAGGGTTCTACATGGAACCGAAAGGGGTTCTTCAAATGGTTCTCCTATGGGGACATACGAAGAACCCTTTTAGGTTCTTGATAGCATCTTTTTTTCTAAGATAAGGGAAGTTAGTTCTACCTGGAACCAAAAAGGGTTTTCCTATTGGGACAGCAGAAGAGTGTAGCTTGCAGTATAACGGCAATGACTTTATTTATTAATTGTAATTGTAGTAATTAAGTTTGGTTCCTGTTTTTGTCACAGAAATGTACTTAAGAAAACTATATTGTTGTGCTAATACATTATTGTAGTTCCCTTTGTCAGCAACTAAATGGAGGGAGGTACAGAATAAATTATATTTATATATTTCCAAATCAACCTCCATATTTTGACACTCCATATTATGCTCTCATTTCATTGTTTTCAGAGGAAGATATAAAAATAAATGAGGCTGTAGGCAAGTGTTCAGTGGTGATTATCTGAAAGACTAAAATGGACAGTCAATGATATTAGGTAGCTGTATTGGGTATGTTGTTCTTTATTCTCTATCCCAAACCCTAATTGACACCTTAGCCATACCCCCCTTTTGGGGTAAATTATATGACAATGGCCTGTACCTGATTTTTTTTTAAATTACAAAAAATTGAAGAATGAAGGTAGTTTTGTGCCTACCCGATAAACAGGGTTAAATACAGTATGTGCACATTTTATATATATAAATGTGCACAAAAATCAGGAATATAAATATATATATATGTATATATATATATATACATATATATATATATATATATATACCTTCCTGATTTTTTTATTTTTTTATATCTCCTCGATTTAGGACAGTCCTTGTTTCTAATGATTTCATTTTTGCCATTTATGCATTTCTATGGGCTTTAGTAGTAAAGGCTGAAATCAATATTTTATCCAAAACAATTTACACCTAAAGGGGTACAACAATTCAAAATAAAATAAGCAAAACATTCATAGTATGACCATCTTAAAACAATTGAATATTTTTGGTGCTTTGACTGATGTCACATCTATGCTAATATGGCTCAAATTTGCGAGAGAGCTCGCTAACCAAAAACAGTAACGATGTATTTGAGGGACAAATGCTCATTGTGCAACTTTATGTTTTCAATAAACATTGGAGATTACGTATAGTTGACATGATATCAACAATCTAAGCCAACCCTGTCTGTTTTGCCCCATAGTTACTCACACATTTGTTTTTCTAAACAACCAACCCGTCTAAAGCATCTGTGAACATGTGATTAGTATTGCCTAAATCAACAAAGACACAAATGGGTAAGTTAAGTTGGCATCACAATGCCAAATAGGGATACACTTTCTTATTGTATGGGTGGAAACAAACTTACCATCCAGCCATAATAAGTGGACCTCCTCCCGGGACTCAGACATGCTTAGGATGTCTCTGAAGACCTTGCACACCAGAGAAAGGTTGTTAAGCAGTGTCTCCCTCAGCCAGGACCACCTCCATCAGAACCTTTTTCACAATCTTTTGTTAGAACTAAATAATAAGGAATATTTTGTTGGAACTGTGTTTATCTACTATAGCTCAGATGTAATTGCACTTTGCTACATAAGTTAAGTAATGCAAAGAGTTATCATTGCGTCATTGCATAACTCTTTAGTTATGTCTGAAACAATAAGGCATTATTAAGTGTACTTGTGTGAAACAATGTGTGAAATAATGAAATACAATTGACTAAATAACACCTGATCAAAGTTTATGAGCTAGCTAACTGGCTAGCTAGCCTCAAATCAAATAGCTAACGATCACTGAAAGAACAGAAACTGAATATCAATGACAAAAGACTGATAAACTCTACCAAATTTCCAGAGATACTACTGGGTTGCAAATTTCAGAGCCCTTCTGTACTGGCTGCAGACTGATCCTACTGGCCCTAGACCACTCTGGGTCCAGATGGAATCTGAATCGTGTAAACATGCAGCACTTTCCTCTGTTGTGCTCGTCTCTCCCAGTGTCCCTAGGCAAAAGGTGTGTCAACCCAATTGTAAAGCAGTCTCTTAAAATTTGGAATCAGTTCCGTTTAGCCTTTAGCCTCCGAGGCTTTTCTCTATCAGGCCCAATCAATCAGAACATTTTATTTCCTCCATCTTTGAATGATGGGGCTTTTGGCATTTGGCACTCACTAGGCCTCTCCTCGCTAGCCCAATTATTCTTTGATGATACATTTGCCTCTTTTTCTCAGCTGCAGGAAAAGTTCAATCTCCCCCAATCCCACTTTTTCTGCTATCTCCAGACTAGGAACTTTGTCAGAGCTAACACACCTGTATTTCCCAATAGGCCTGCGAATACAGCTATAGAGAGCATCTTGGAGTTGAACAAGCTTCCTAGGGGCGCAATTTCAGATGTATATGCAATCATTCATGACTTACAGAACCCTTCTTTGGGGCCTTTAAAGACTCGATGGGCAAAGGATTTGGGGGAGGAACTTGGGGAAGACGCTTGGGAATCTGTGCTGCACAGGGTGCACTCGTCCTCTTTTAGCACTAGACACAGCCTCAAGGGGGTTCACCGTATCCACTGGTCGGGGGCCAAACTTGGAAGAATATTCTCTGATTTTGATCCTACCTGTGTCGGATGTAAAGTGGAACCAGCCACACTGTTGCATATGTTTTGGGGCTGCCATAAACTGTCAGGTTTCTGGGAATTAATATTTAAATGTTTCTCTGATATATATGACACTGTTATAGATCCGTCTCCCCTTACAGCCCTTTTGGAGTACTGCCCATGGGTACCCCCCTGTCAAGAATCCAGTCGGACACTGTTGCTTATACAACTCTTTTAGCTAGACGGCTAATACTACAGAACTGGAAGATGGCAGCTCCCCCATCTTATAAATATTGGGTGAGAGATGTTGTGCTCTCTGAAACTAGAAAAAATTCAATTCAATTCACGTGGGAACCCCAAACTGTTTAATGATGTGGGCTCCATTCCGGTCTTACTTTAAACAGTCCATCCTCTGATGGCATTCCAATTAAAACTAAAATAAGTCTGTATTTGACCCCCCTGTGACTTAAGGGTTGGAGGAGCTTCTCTCTGGTATTTTTGCTGTGGGGGGCATTAAGGTCCATGTGCTTATTGATTGTGACCCGCGGATGCCTTGTTCATCTTGCCCGGGCAGAGACTGAAGTGTGAGCTTGTTTTTCCCAGTTATTTTTACATTTTGTTCACGCCTACATGAATAATCATTCTATTTTATTTTAATTTTAAAGCATTGTAAACTTTATTTTTGGTCCACTGGATGGTTGGTCTGTGGCCATGACTGTCTGTGAGTGGTTGCATTTCTCCACCCTTATCCCTTGACGGTTTACAGGAACAATGGCGAGGTGTTTGCTCTGTCCCTGTATTATAGATTGCCCTTTAACCTTTGTAGCCTTCTGCCCGGTGGGTTTAACTTGTCTAAAGTATGGTATCTTTAAAGCTATTTTTTTATTTGTATTTTTTTTGTATTTTTTTTGTAGTTGAATATATTATTTATATTGCTTTGTGTTGTCTGTGTGTGTGTGTGTGTGTGTGTGCGAAACTTTATAAACAGAGTAAAAAAAAGACTGATACACTGCTGTGCTTTGCCGTTGCTAGCATTACAATTCAAATGACATGAGGCAGCCGTTGTGCTAGCTAATGAGTCGTGGGTGGAGGCCAGCTAGCTAGTTGTTTTTATGCTACGTGGAAAATATATAAATATATATTTTCAGCCACCTTTCTCAAAACAACCTTAATTTAACACATGCGATCTTGCTTGGGAATTTTTAGAACAGATACCTCTTCCTCTTTGTTGACACATTTGAGACGGACTGGTACACCAAAGACACTGCTGCAAGAACATAGCTGCATGCAGATTTCCCCAAGTCCCAGCGACACTAAACCATCTGAGAATGACAAAAGTCAACCTGTCAGAAGGAGTTGGTCATCTCAAATAACCCATCTATGTAAAAAAAGAAGAAGAAAAACATTTAACTGCATGCATGATCAGAAGGATAGCTATATATTTACCGGGAAAGATTGTTAAGCAAACAGCCCAAGCATTAATTGAGAGTCAGGTGAACTACTGTTCTGTGGTCTGGAGAAATGCATCAGCAAGTGAAATTAGGAGGCTACAGATTGCACAGAACAAAGCAGCAAGGATTGTTTTAAGATGGAGATATGGTTCTTCTGTTGTAGTCATGCACAATGCTCTTGGTTGGTCATCAATCAACAAGATAATTGAAAAACCATGCTTATTTTATTTCACAATGTACACCATTTAAAACGGCCAAACTCTATTCACAACAGTATTTTGACTCCCTAGTGGCGCAGCGGTCTACGGCATTGCATCTAAGTGCAAGAAAGGATCAATACAGTCCCTGATTCAAATCCAGGCTGTATCACACCTGGCCGTGATTGAGAGTCCCAAAGGGCGGCGCACAATTGGCCCAGCGTCATCCGGGTTTGGCCGGGGTAGGCCGTCATTGTAAATAAGACTTTGTTCTTAACCGACTTGCCTATTAAACAAAGGTTTAATATATTATGTTTTATTTCAGTTGGTAAGAGACAGACATTCAGTAAATACTAGGAATAGATTGTCCACCATCTATGTGTTATCTAGACAGGAAAGAGAAAGAGGACAAATAACATTTAGATTCAGAGCAATATAAGAATTTATCTGAGCAAACCAGAAACTTTTCAAAATATAAATTTCAACAATACTTTAGAACCATTTATATACACTGCTCAAAAAAATAAAGGGAACACTTAAACAACACAATGTAACTCCAAGTCAATCACACTTCTGTGAAATCAAACTGTCCACTTAGGAAGCAACACTGATTGACAATAAATTTCACATGCTGTTGTAAATGGAATAGACAACAGGTGGAAATTATAGGCAATTAGCAAGACACCCCCAATAAAGGAGTGGTTCTTCAGGTGGCAACCACAGACCACTTCTCAGTTCCTATGCTTCCTGGCTGATGTTTTGGTCACTTTTGAATGCTGGCGGTGCTTTCACTCTAGTAGTAGCATGAGACGGAGTCTACAACACACCCAAGTGGCTCAGGTAGTGCAGCTCATCCAGGATGGCACATCAATGCGAGCTGTGGCAAGAAGGTTTGCTGTGTCTGTCAGCGTAGTGTCCAGAGCATGGAGGCGCTACCAGGAGACAGGCCAGTACATCAGGAGATGTGGAGGAGGCCGTAGGAGGGCAACAACCCAGCAGCAGGACCGCTACCTCTGCCTTTGTGCAAGGAGGAGCAGGAGGAGCACTGCCAGACCACTGCAAAATGACCTCCAGCAGGCCACAAATGTGCATGTGTCTGCTCAAACGGTCAGACTCCATGAGGGTGGTATGAGGGCCCGACGTCCACAGGTGGGGGTTGTGCTTACAGCCCAACACGGTGCAGGACGTTTGGCATTTGCCAGAGAACACCAAGATTGGCAAATTCGCCACTGGCGCCCTGTGCTCTTCACAGATGAAAGCAGGTTCACACTGAGCACGTGACAGACGTGACAGAGTCTGGAGACGCCATGGAGAACGTTCTGCTGCCTGCAACATCCTCCAGCATGACCGGTTTGACGGTGGGTCAGTCATGGTGTGGGGTAGCATTTCTTTGGGGGGCCGCACAGCCCTCCATGTGCTCGCCAGAGGTAGCCTGACTGCCATTAGGTACCGAGATGAGATCCTCAGACCCCTTGCAAGACCATATGCCGTTGCGGTTGGCCCTGGATTCCTCCTAATGCAAGACAATGCTAGACCTTAAGTGACTGGAGTGTGTCAGCAGTTCCTGCAAGAGGAAGGCATTGATGCTATGGACTGGCCCGCCTGTTCCCCAGACCTGAATCCAATTGAGCACATCTGGGACATCATGTCTCGCTCCATCCACCAACGCCACGTTGCACGACAGACTGTCCAGGAGTTGGCGGATGCTTTAGTCCAGGTCTGGGAGGAGATCCCTCAGGAGACCATCCGCCACCTCATCAGGAGCATGCCCAGGTGTTGTAGGGAGGTCATACAGGCACGTGGAGGCCACACACACTACTGAGCCTCATTTTGACTTGTTTTAAGGACATTACATCAAAGTTGGATCAGCCTGTAGTGGGGTTTTCCACTTTAATTTTGAGTGTCACTCCAAATCCAGACCTCCATGGGTTGATAAATTTGATTTCCATTAATAATTTTTGTTTGATTTTGTTGTCAGCACATTCAACAATGTAAAGAAAAAAGTATTTAATAAGAATATTTCAATCATTCAGATCTAGGATGTGTTATTTTAGTGTTTCCTTTATTTTTTTGAGCAGTGTATATAATCAATTGGAAGGTTGTGCAGGACTATAGTAGATGAAGGAATCAATCTTATCATTTCAGACTGTATTTATCTGGTCAATATGTCAGTGTATTATTCTGTTTGTAACAGTGTGTTATATGTGAAAATGTGATCATATTATAACTTGTATTTTAAGGTTTAAGGACTCTTGGAAGGTTAGTCCAAATGAGGACAAAAAGAGATCCTAATCAAATCAAATCATTGTCATAAGATGTGTATAGGTGGCAGGGACGTCAAACGGAGTGTAAAATGGAGTCTTTTAATAAATGTCCAAGTAACATGCTCCATAACACTAATAAGAAAAATGAATATAAACAAATATGGGTACGAAGACCCATCGCGCACCTATACAAAAAACACTACACTGACAATAAACAATCTCTGACAAAGACATGAGGGGAAACAGAGGGTTAAATACACAACAGGTAATGAATGGGATTGAAAACAGGTGTGTGGGAAGACAAGACAAAACCAATGGAAAATGAAAAATGGATCAATGATGGCTAGAAGACCGGTGACGTCGAACGCCGAGCACCGCCCGAACAAGGAGAGGCAACGACTTCGGCAGAAGTCGTGACAATCATCAGGAGTTGTGTCAGTTAAAGTTGAATCAACAGGAGTAAAAAAAGTGTTATTTTATTTTAATCATAATTTTATGAGCATGTTTCTAGAATATACAAATAATAACATGTCCATCTATCTACAGTTCCTTCAGAAAGTATTCACACCCCTTGTCACTGACGTTAAAAGAAGAGGACCAAGGTGCAGCATGGTAAGCGAACATTTTCTCTTTATTTGGAAAAGGGTGCCGAACAAAACAATAAACACTACAAAAACAAAACGTGAAGCTAAAGGCTACGTGCCATAAACAAAGTCAACTTCCCACAAAGACAGGTAGGGAAAAGGGCTGCTTACGTATGGTTCTCAATCAGAGACAACGATAGACAGCTGTCCCTGATTGAGAACCCTACCTGGCCAAAACATAGAAATACAAATAATAGAATACCCATCCCAACTCACACCCTGACCAAACCAAACTAGAGACATAAACAGGATATCGAAGGTCAGGGCGTGACACCCCTTGACTTTTTCCACATTTTGTTGTGTTACAGCCTGAATTTAAAATGGATTAAATTGAGATTTTGTATCACTGATCTACATACAATACTCTATAATGTAACAGTGGAATGATGTTAATAGAACATTTTTGAAATTAATAAAAAATGAAAAGCTGAAATGTATTGAGTCAATAAGTATTCAACCCCTTTGTTATGGCAAACCTAAATAATTTCACCTAATTGTTGCTTAACAAATCACATAATAAGTTGCATGGATTCACTCTTTGTGGAATAATAGTACCCCACACATACAATTATCTGTAAGGTCCCTCAGTTGAGTAGTGAATATCAAGCACAGATTCAACCACAAAGAACAGGGAGGTTTGCAATGCCTCGCAAAAAAGGGCACCTACTGATAAATGGGAGGAAAAAAAGCAGATACTGAATATCCCATTGAGCATGGTGAAGTCATCAATTAAGCTTTGGATGGTGTATCAATACATACAGTCACTACAAAGATACAGGCGTCCTGTCACATCCTGATCTGTTTCACCTGTCTTTGTGATTGTCTCCACCCCCCTACAGGTGTCGCCCCTCTTCCACATTATCCCCTGTGTATTTATACCTGTGTTCTCTGTTGCCAGTTCGTCTTGTTTGTCAAGCTTACCAGCGTTTGTCCTGTCAGCTCCTGTCTTTTCCCAGCCTCTCTTTTTCTCGCCCTCCTGGTTTTTGACCCGTGCCTGTCCTGAACCCGCCCGCCTGACCACTCTGCCTGCCCCTGACCTTGAGCCTGCCTGCCGTCCTATACCTTTGCCCTTATCTGGATTTCTGACCTCTGCCTGACCTGACACTGAGCCTGCCTTCCGTCCTGTACCTTTGCCTCTGTTGCTGTAATAAACATTGTCACTTCGACACGGTCTGCATCTGGGTCTTACCTCATCCTGATAGTACGAACTGGCCACGACTGACCCATCAGACCCGGGCCAGCTGCACAACACCATCTCCTCCCTAGTAGCCACCATTGGGGAGGCATGAGGAACTGCTTCGAGGCCTATGGAGGGGGTCCAATTGTTGGCTGAATACCATGACCGGGCATTGGACGGTTTGCTGGAGCAATTCCATGGGTTGTCTGGGAGGCAGCCTACCACGGTAGTAACCCCACAGCCCTGCAGTAAACCAGCTGCTAGAAGTGCCGTCTCATCGCTCACTCCACCTTCTCGGGAGCCCCGTTTACCCCCCCGGGAACGTTTCAATGGAGAGTCAAGCACCCATCGGGCGTTTCTAGCTCAGTGTGCCCTCATTTTCGAGCTTCAGCACTCCTCCTTCCCCTCGGATCGCTCCAAGATAGCCTATCTCATCACGCTGGTGTCCGGGAGGGCTCTCCCTCATCAATTTGAGCCTCCGAATCGATGGGTGACAACAGGAATGACGGAGAGAGGGAATTCGATTTCGCTTGCACGCCGAGGGATCGCACCTTGCCTTCGAGTCAACCCGGAAGCTCCCGACAGTCTCGTTGTCAAGAGGACCCGAGGCTTCCCAACATGCCCTGAGGGCTGCCGAAGATGGCCGAGTCACCGCTTCCTGAGCCTATGCCACTAGGCAGAGTTGGGCTGTCACCAGCGGAAAGGCAATACAGGATTGACACAAAGAGTTGTCTGTATTGCGGGACTCTTGGTAATTTCTTGCCCTCTTGTCTTAACAATAAGCCAGGCTCACCGGTAGGAGCAAGGACTCTGGTGGGCCATATGGAGAATGTTCATGCTTCCCCTTTTCATGCCATTCTGCTGTGGGGAGACCAGTGAAAATCTCTCCGGATTCTCTTTGACTCCAGGGCCGATGAGAGTTTTTTGGACACTACCATGGCGTCCGAGCTGAACATCCCCACTCAGCCTCTCTCCATTCCCATGGATGTTAGAGCACTGGATGGGCACTCTATAGGCCGAGATCACCCACAACCCCACTCCCATCCACCTACGGGTGTCAGGATACCACAGAGAGGCTATCCAGTTCCTGCTCATCAGGTCCCCTCTGATTCCTGTGGTATTGGGATTCTCCTGGCTCCAACGACACTATCCCCCTATTAACTGGTCTACTGGTGCCATCATGGGCTGGAGCCCGTTCTGCCACGCCCATTGCCTGAGGTCAGTACAACCTGTCCCTGGACATCTTCTTGGGGCTATGAAGGTGCCCCGGACCTCTCCGTCATTTCTGCGGAGTACCAGGACCTCCGGGAAGTGTTCAGCAAGGCCCGGGCCACGTCACTCCCGCTGCACCAACCTTATGACTGCAGGATTAACCTTCTCCCTAGCACCACACCGCCCCGGGGACGTCTGTTCTCTCCGTCGGGACCGGAGACCAATGCTATGGATACCTACATTGAGGACTCACTAGCTGCTGATTTATCAGTCCCTCTCCCTCTCCAGCCGGCAGAGGCTTCTTCTTCGTGGAGAAAAAGGAAAAGACCATGCGCCCATGATTTGACTACTGGGGACTCAACGACATTACGGTTAAGAACCGTTACCCGCTACCACTCATCTCCTCGGCCTTCAAGCCAGGGGGTCACTGTGATTTCCAAGCTCGATCTATGGAACGCCAACCATCTCTTGCGGATATGAGAAGGGGACAAGGGGAAGACCGCCTTCAACGCGGCCAGTGGCCACTACGAATAACTGGTCATGCCCTTTGGCCTCACCAATGCTCCTTCTGTGTTCCAGGCTCTGGAGAATGATGTTCTCCGCAACATGTTGAACCGGTTCGTCTTGGTCTACATTGAGGACAACCTCGTCTTCTCCCGCTCCCCTTAAGAACATGTGCTCCATGTCTGGCAGGTCCTTCAATGCCTTCTGAAGAATCAGCTGTTTGTGTAAGCAGAGAAGTGCAAGTTCCATCGCTCCACCATCCTCTTTCTGGGTTACATCATCTCTGCTGGAAGTGTCCAGATGGATCCCGGAGAGGTGAGAGCAGTAATTGATTGGCCTCATCCTACGTCCAGGGTGCAGTTGCAATATATTGCCGCTTTATCCGGGGTTACATTACCCTGGCTTCCCCCCTGTCAGCACTCACCTCGCCCAAGGTTCTGTTCACGTGGTCCCCAGCTGCTGACCGCAGCTCCCATCCTGGTTCATCTGGATCCATCTCGTCAGTTCGTGGAGGAGGCCGATGTTTCGGACGTCAGTGTGTGGGCTGTCCTGTCCCAGCGTTCTGCTCTTGACCTCAAGTAACATCTCTGCGCCTTCTTCTCCCATCGGCTCAACGCCACGGAAAGGAATGTGACGATAGCGTCACTGGCTGGAGGGGGCGGAACATGCATTCATTGTGTGGACTGCGCACAGCAACCTGGAATATTTCCACACCGTCAAGAGCCTCAACTCCAGGCATGCCAGATGGGCCCTGCTGTTCACACGGATCAACTTCTCCATCTTATACCGGCCGGGATCCAAGAATGTCAAGCCGGATGCACTGTCCCGCCGCTATAGCCCCACGACTACTACCTCGGAACCCGAGACCATCCTTCCCACCTCATGCCTGGCAACAGCACAGCTGGGGAATAGGGAAGCGAGGGGGGCCTGATAACCGGATGTTCTTTCCCGACACCGACCGCTCTGCGGTTGCTGGCCTACCACCCGGGCGCCATCGGACCCTGGCCTTTGTGCGACAGCGCTTTTGGTGGTCTAACATGGTCTCGGACGTGTCTGCATTCCTCGTCGCTTGCATAGTTTGTACACAGAACAAACTCCTCATCAAGCTCTGGCTGCTGTCCTCCAACCTCTTCCTGTCCCTGGTCTCACATCTCCCTGGACTTTGTCACGGCTCTTCCCCCGTCTGATGTCAACACCGCCATCCTCACTTCATTTTTCCCCCCAAACTACCCTCTGCCAAAGAGACGGCCCAGCTCATGGTGCAGCTCATCTTCTGGATCCATGGACTGCCCGTGGACATGGTCTCCGACCGGGGTTTTCAGTTTTGATCCCAGTTCTGGAAGGCGTTCTGCACCCTCATTGGGTCGTCAGCCACCCTGTCTTCCGGGTTCCACCCCCAGTCCAACGGCCAGTGGGAGCGAGCCAACCAAGACCTCTAGACCACCCTGCGCTGCCTGTTGCCCTCCAACCCCACCAGCTGGAGCCAGCAGCTTGTGTGGGTCGAATATGCCTTTAACACAATTCCCTGCTCTGCCACGGGCCTATCTCAGAGTGTTCCCTGGGGTATCAGCCTCCACTTTTCCTGAGCAGGAAGAGGAGGTCGGCATACCTTCTGCCCAGATGTTTGTCTGCCACTATCGTCATACCTGTAGGAGAGCCCGCGCCAGCCCTCCTCAAGACCATCTCCAGGTATCGACGACAAGCGAATCGCCATCGGACCCCGGCTCCCTAGTATCGTCTCGGGTTGAAGGTATGGCTCTCCACCCGGGATCTGCTTCTCTGGGTGCTTCTTGAAAACTGTCTCCCCGGTTAATCGGCCCTTTCCCCATCTCCAAGGTCATTAGTACCTCTGCTGTTCATCTTCTGTTGCCCTGTAGCCTTTGTATTCATCCTACATTCTGTGTGTCTCGAATTAAGCCTGCATCTCACAGCCCCTTTGTTTGTTCTATTTCCATGCCCACCCATTCTCCCTGTGTCGTCAATGGCCATTCGGCGTACTAATTGAGACGCCTCCTGAGGATTTGACAACGGGGCAGGGGTTTCCAGTACCTGGTTGACTGGGACGGTTATGGCCCGGAGGAGAGGTGCTGGATCCCGACTAGATACATCCTGGACACAGCCCTCATCACCAACTTCCACCACCGGCACCCCGGTCAACCAGGTATGCGCCCAGATAGGACGCCATTTGGCGCCCCTATGAGGGGGGTACTGTCACACCCTGATCTGTTTCGCCTGTCTATGTGATTGTCTCCACCCCCTCCAGGTGTTGCCCATCTTCCCCATTATCCATTGTGTATTTATACCTGTTCTCTGTTTGTCTCTTGCCAATTCGTCTTGTTTGTCAAGCTTACCAGCGTTTGCCCTGTCAGCTCCTGTCTTTTCCTAGCGTCTCTTTCTCGTCCTCCTGGTTTTTGACCCTTGCCTGCCCTGACCCTGAACCTGCCCGCTTGACCACTCTGCCTGCCCCTGACCTTGAGCCTGCCTACCATCCTGTACCTTTGCCTCTGATGCTGTGATAAACATTGTTACTTTGATACGTTCTGCATCTGAGTCTTACCTTATCCTGATACGTCCTTCTTAACTCAGTTGCCAGAGAGGAAGGAAACCGCTCACGGATTTCACCATGAGGCCAAATCTGACTTTAAAACAGTTGCAGAGTTTAATGGCTGTGAGAACTGAGGATGGATCAACAACATTTTAGTTACTCCACAACCTGCATGACAGAGTGAATAAGGGAGCCTGTACAGAAGAAAAATATTCAAAAAAATGCATCCTATTTGCAAAAAGGCAATTAAGTAATACTGCAAAATGTGGCAAATACTTTTTTTGTACTGAATGCAAAGCCTATTCCAACAGAACACGTCACTGAGTACCACACTTCAAATTTTCAAGCATGGTGTTGGCTGCATCATTTTATGGTTATGCTTGTCATCGGCTAGGACCAGTTTCTTTGTTGATAAAAATAAACAGAATAACGCTAAACACAGGCAAAGTCGTACAGGAAAACATGGTTGAGTTTGCTTTCCAACTGACACAGGGAGATAAATTCCCCTTTCAGCAAGAGAACCTAAAACATGAGGCCAAATATACACTGGAGTTTCTTACCAAGACGACATTGAATGTTCCTGAGTTAACTAGTTACAGTTTTGACTGAAATCAGCTTGAAAAACTATGGCAAGAAATGAAAGTGTCTGTCTAGCAATGATCAGCAATCAACTTGACAGATTGAAGAATTCACAAATATTGTACAATCCAGATGTGCAAAGCTCTTAGAGTTACCCAGAAAGACTCACAGCTGTAATCACTGCCAAAGGTGATTACACTTGAGGGGTTGAATACTTATCTAATCAAGATATTTGTGTTTTCCATGAAAAAAAAGTTATTCTATTTGACATTACAGATGATTGTGTATAGATCGTTGATCCCACAACAAAATGGCAGAAAATTCAAAGGATGTGAATACTTTCTGAAGGCACTCTGTCTGTCTCCAGCTACAGTCTGAAGTTTACATACACCTTAGCCAAATACATTTAAACTCAGTTTTTCACAATTCCTGATATTTAATCCTAGTAAAAATGCCCTGTTTTAGGTCAGTTAGGATCACCACTTTCTTTTAAGAATGTGAAATGTCAGAATAATGGTAGAGAGATTGATTTATTTCAGCTTTTATTTCTTTCATCACATTCCCAGTGGGTCAGAAGTGTACATACACTCAATTAGTATTTGGTAGCATTGCCTTAACTTGGGTCAAACGTTTTGGGTAGCCTTCCACAAGCTTCCCACAATAGGTTGGGTGAATTTGGGCCCATTCCTCCTGACAGAGCTGGTGTAACCGAGTCAGGTTTGTAGGCCTCCTCGCTCGCACACGCTTTTTCAGTTCTGCCCACACATTTTCTATAGGATTGAGGTCAGGGCTTTGTGATGGTGACTCCAAAAGCTTGACTTTTATGTCCTTAAGCCATTTTGCCACAACTTTGGAAGTATGCTTGGGGTCATTGTCCATCTGGAAGACCCATTTGTGACCAAGCTTTAACTTCCTGACTGATGTCTTGAGATGTTTCTTCAATATATCCACATAATTTTCACTCCTCATGCAGCCATCTATTTTGTGAAGTCCACCAGTCCCTCCTGCAGCAAAGCACCCCCACAACATGATGCTGGCACCCCGTGATTCAAGGTTGGGATGGCGCTCTTCGGCTTGCCAGCCTCCCCCTTTTTCGGACATCTTGTTTCATCAGATCAGAGGATATTTCTCCAAAAAGTACGATCTTTGTCCCCATGTGCAGTTGCAAACTGTAGACCGGCATTTTTATGGCTGTTTTAGAGCAGTGGCTTCTTCCTAGCTGAGCTGCCTTTCAGGTAATGTCGATATAGGACTCGTTTTACTGTGGACATAGATACTTTTGTACCTGTTTCTTCCAGCATCTTCACAAGTTCCTTTTCTGTTGTTCTGGGATTGATTTGCACTTTTTGCACCAAAGTACGTTCATCTCTAGGAGACAGAACGCATCTTCTTCCTGAGCGGTATGACGGCTGTGTGGTCCCATGGTGTTTATACTTGCATACTATTGTTTGTACAGATGAAAGTGGTACCTTCAGGTGTTTGGAAATTGCTCCCAAGGATGAACCAGACTTGTGGAGGTCTACAAATCTTTGTTGGAGATCTTGGCTACTTTCTTTTGATTTTCCCATGATGTCAAGCAAAGAGGCACTGAGTTTGAAGGTAGGCCTTGAAATACATCCACAGGTACATCTGCAATTGACTCAAATGATGTCAATTAGCCTATCAGACATAATTTTCTGGAATTCTCCAAGCTGTTTAAAGGCACAGTCAACTTAGTGTATGTAAACTTCTGACCCACTGGAATTGTGATACAGGGGATTTTAAGTGAAATAATCTGTCTGTAAACAATTGTTGGAAAAATGACTTCTGTCATGCACAAAGTAGATGTCCTAACCAACTTGCCAAAACTATAGTTTTAACAAGAAATGTGTGTAGTGGTTGAAAAACAAGTTTTAACGACTCCAACCTAAGTGTACAGTCGTGGCCAAAGGTTTTGAGAATGACACAAATATACATTTTCACAAAGTCTGCTGCCTCAGTCTGTATGATGGCAATACTCCAGAATGTTATGAAGAGTGATCAGATGAATTGCAAAGTACATCTTTGCCATGCAAATTAACTGAAATCCCCCCAAAAACGTTTCCACTGCATTTCAGAACTGCCACAAAAGGACCAGCTGACATCATGTCAGTGATTCTCTCGTTAACACAGGTGTGAGTGTTGACGAGGACAAGGCTGGAGATCTGATGCTGATTGAGTTCGAATAACAAAAGGAGGGTGGTGCTTGGAATCATTGTTCTTCCTCTGTCAAATATGGTTACCTGCAAGGAAACACTTGCCGTCATCATTGCTTTGCACAAAAAGGGCTTCACAGGCAAGGATATTGCTGCCAGTAAGATTTCACCTAAATCAACCATTTATCGGGTCATCAAGAATTTCAAGGAGAGCGGTTCAATTGTTGTGAAGGCGGCTTCAGGGCTCCCAAGAAAGTCCAGCAAGCGCCAGGACCATCTCCTAAAGTTGATTCAGCTGCGGGATCGGGGTCACCACCAGTACAGAGCTTGTTCAGGAATGGCAGCAGGCAGGTGTGAGTGCATCTGCACGCACAGTAAGGCGAAGACTTTTGGAGGATGGCCTGGGGTCAAGAAGGGCAGCAAAGAAGCCACTTCTCTCCAGGAAAAACATCAGGGACAGACTGATATTCTGCAAAAGGTACAGGGATTGGACTGCTGAGGACTGTGGTAATGTCATTTTCTCTGATGAATCTCCTTTCCGATTGTTTGGGGCATCCGGAAAAAAGCTTGTCCAGAGAAGAGAAGGTGAGCGCTACCATCAGTCCTGTGTCATGCCAACAGTAAAGCATCCTGAGTCCATTCATGTGTGGGGTTGCTTCTCAGCCAAGGCAGCTCACTCACATTTTTGCCTAAGAACACAGCCATGAATAATGAATGGTACCAACACATCCTCCGAGAGCAACTTCTCCCAACCATCAAGGAACAGTTTGGTGATGAACAATGCCTTTTCCAGCATGATGGAGCACCTTGCCATAAGGCAAAAGTGATAACTAAGTGACTCGGGGAACAAAACATCGATATTTTGGGACCATGGCCAGGAAACTCCCCAGACGTTAATCCCATTGAGAACTCCTCAAGAGGCAGGTGGACAAACAAAAACCCACAAATTCTGACAAACTCCAAGCATTGATTATGCAAGAATGGGCTGCCATCAGTCAGGATGTGGCACAAAAATGATTTGACAGCATGTCAGGGTGGATTGCAGAGGTCTTGAAAAAGAAGGGTCAACGCTGCAAATATTGACTCTGCATCAACTTCATGTAATTGTCAATAAAAGCCTTTGACAGTAATGAAGTGCTTGTAATTTTACTTCAGTATTCCATAGTAACATCTGACAAAAATATCACTGAGGCAGCAGACACTGAGGCAGCAAACTTTGTGAAAATGTATATTTGTGTCATTCTCAACTTTTTGCCACGACTGTATGTAAACTTCGGACTTCAACTGTATCTGTCTCTCTGTCTTTCTATCTACCTATCTGTCTATCTATCTTATCAGATGATGTGTCCCAATGACACAGGACGCTGAAGAACAATGTCATTCCTTGTAGTAAAGCCTACTTGTTTTGACACAGGTCCATGTTCAGTAGCCAAACATTGTCCTACATTGCAGATAGATATTCCACCAATAGAGCCAACGGAATTCCATATTCTGCATGTCAGAGAGGGGTGTTTGTTCTACACCTGGTCTGTTTCCCAGGTGGGCTGTCACGCATGTTTGCGATCAGTGGACCACTGGTTTGAGCCCAGTAGGGGGACAGGGACAGTGGAGGAAGCGAAGCTGCTAGCAGCACAACAACACCAAGCAGCATCTTCAGACCTCTTGGCATAACGGTTCATTAAGGTGTTGCCTTGACAGTCGCTGGACCAAAGTTCAAGTCCCAGTTGGTTCTACCCCCCTGAATTCGCTACATTGGTGTGAGAAGTGCCTGTGAGGCCATCGGAGAGGTGTATAACACGTGAGAGACTTGGTATGGAGAAGTGTAGCAACATGCTATCCTGAAGGAAGGGGGTAATGTAGCCACCTAGCAACCTCTTAAAGGGGTTCAGACCTCTTGGCGTAACTACTTAGGCGTTTGCATGATAGTCAATGGACTAGGGTTCAAGTCCCGGTCAGCACTACACCCTGAATTCGCTAAGAAAATGAAGACCATATTAATTATATGATGGATTATGCTAATGGTGTGGTTACGTGCAGATTCCCCCAATCCAAGTCCAACTGGCATGTCACTAAACAACTGGCCTCTCACTAAAACCAATAGGGAAGAGAATGGATGGAAGGAAAGGAGGAAGGGAAACAGAGTTAGGATAGGAGGAAAGGAAAGGGATCTAGGGAAGAAAGGGAAGTAGGAAAGGAACCTAAAAAACGATGAAAGGAAAGGGAGTTCCGATAGAAGGAGAGGATGCAAGGGAACAAGAAGAGTTTTTGAGGAAATGTCTACTGCGGCTGACTTAACTCCTACTGAGGCTGACTTAACTCCTACTGAGACTGACTCAACTCTTGCTGACTCAACTCCTTGTGAGTCTCACTGAACTGTGAGTCTGACTGAAATGACATGGAAACAATGTTGATTCAACCAGTGTGTGCCCACTGGTTTTTATTTACTTCATATGGCTTAGCTACATTTGAAAGTGTTTTGCTTGGTCAAATCCACAAAGACCTGAAATGTCACTTAACTATAGAGCGATACATGCCAAGCCACATAATGTTCATGTGTATGTAATATTATAGGATCTAAGATTTATTGAGCAAAAAACTGCTTGTGATTAGAGCTGACCATAATGGATTTAAAACAATGGAAGGTTGCTATTATACTGCCCATTAACTGTTACATAACCATAGAAATAGAATCTAGATTTATGTCTATGAACATAACACCTAGGGCGACATTTTTGTAATGCAAAATAAATATGCAAAGTGCACAAATTGCCATAAACCTCATCATAATCTTGCAGTGTGGTTTGATTTGAAATGTTCTACAACAATGTGTGATAATATTAAAAACCTCTACTGACTCCCCATCCCGCATGCGGGAGCGTAATCATCGCCTGACACCAATTAGCATAACGCAACGGACATAAATATCCCTAGAAAATATTCCTATTCATGAAAATCACAAATGAAATATACTGACACAGCTTAGCCTTTTGTTAATCACCCTGTCATCTCAGATTTTCAAAATATGCTTTACAGCCAATTATTTAACTTCAGTCCAGGAAACTGACCAATACATAAATAATTGCCTCTTCATAGCAGACATTGTTGAATAAAAGTTTCAAATTGATTCACACTGCCAGATTACGAGGTACAGTATATGTTCATTTTTGCACTTTGCACAAGGCAAAAGGAATTTTGTCCCTCTTATCTCAAGGCAGTTTGTGTCATGTTAAGCCCAGTATTACTCACACCCATTTGAAATACTAAAACATTGACAAACTCTTGGTTTCATTTGCACACTTTCTTCATCACACAAGAGAAGTATGCAATGACCGGGTTGGCTAAATGGATGGAATACTGTTAATAATAAAGTTAACTATGACCACACCACCTATCTGGGAGGCAGTGCCCGTCAAGTTTTTGATGGTGGAGACAAGGGTCAGTAGTCAGTCTATGACCCTTTAAAACCAGAGGGATCCTAGAGCTGCTTAGCCCTTCACTGCACAATACAGTGCAGGAGAAAGGGCAGGTGGTCATTAAAACTGCTGTAATCCCTTCCATGAATAGCTCAGGACTTTTCTCACTCTGTGAGCCATGGTCATGGGCAGAGAGAGAGAGAGAGAGAGAGAGAGAGAGAGGGAGGGGGCTCGACTGAAGAGAGAGAAGGGAAGAGGGGGGAGTGGCCCCCGTCGTTTGATGTCCTGGACCGCGGGACTCTTTAGCATAGTTCCACGGGCCGCGGTTCAGAGCGGATGTGTTAACAGTTTCGGGCTCAATGGAGGGAGAAATCCTCACAAAGGGAGGTGTACAAATATTGTGGGAAATCCGTCCGCTCTTTAATATTTCATGAGGGCCCGCCATCTATTCATGGGACTTCATTCCTCTGGAGGGGCCCACATTCAGGCTCACTCCGCAGGCTCAATGGGCAGCCCTTAATTGAGTGCCCGCTCATTCTTCGGGCTCCCTGGCAGATTGTTCCCAGTGAAAGGCCCCTGCCTCTTCATCCTCCTCCTCTTCTCCCTGAGAGCGGCCCGAGAAGAGAGGGCATGTGTTGCTGGTGGTGTGTGTGGGATGGTGAAGCAGGGGGTGGGGGTGGGGGTGGGGGTGGGGTAGTTGTGGATCAGATATGATAATAGGGGGTGGGGGTGTAGTGGGAGGATTGGTGCCCAGCGATGTGGGGGTAGGGGGCTAATCCCCACCAGGGCAGGGGGGACTGCATTCCCCTGGATGGATGGATGGATGGATGGAGTGTGTGCGTGCGTGCGTGTCTGCGGGAGTTTGTGGTGTGTGCATGTGCACAACAGGAGTTCCACAGAAGCCTAAGGAGGTTTTGGCTGTAAATGCTCCTGAGCACAGAAAAAGCAGATCCATGCCATCTAGCACAAGGCTAACTGCTGCGGTAGCTGGAGAGGTTACTATAGTGCCATGCTGCCTCCCTGTCAGTGAGGCTTTCTGTATTTCTATTGCCTCCACTCCACAACCCCTGCTGTCCTAAGTCGCTAACTATGGAACGCCGTTTGGGTCTTTGCATGTCAAAACAGACACACGTCAAATAACACCATTAGACACGTCAAGTAGGCTTTTAATTTGACACGTCAAATAACACAATGCTATTATAGAATGTTGCGTGTGCTGAATTTGCACGGGCAAACCAAGCGCCACTACTACGATCAGTAGCACTGTCAAAGCTGTACAAAAAAAAAGATTGCAAACAAGCACACACTGGTCACGATGTGTTTACAATACCGCGTTAGTAAACATTCATTATTTGTTTGACCGAATGGGAAAACATCTGTTTGAGCATTTGAAATATGATTAGGATCAAACAAACAGGATAAAAAAAGTGCTAATATCTTTGATACAGATGTTATTTGAAAACTTCTATGGTAGCTAGCTTGCTTTAGCTGGGTACCTAGCTAGCACCAATGCAAGCAGCCTGAAAACAATGACCTGTAGAAACTGCAGTCATTTTCAATATTCTTAGTAATGATTTAGGAATCCATGTGAGTAAGTATTAGCTAGAACCTCTTGTAACTACCCATCCCGGATCCGGGAGAATTGTCATCCACTACACTAATAGGCATAGCGCAACGGTCCAAAAATATTACTAGAAAATATTCATATTCATGAAATCACAAGTGAAATATAGTGAAACACAGCTTAGCCTTCTGTTAATCACCCTGTCACTGGAAATAGCGGTCACGACAACGGCGAATTTTTTTTACAAATGATATCCCTAATATCGACAGAAACATGGAAAACTTTTTTATAATCAATCCTCAAGGTGTTTTTCAAATATCTATTCAATAATATATCAACAGGGACAATTGGCTTTTCAGTAGGAGCGAGAGGAAAAATTACTACCTCTGTCTTTTACGCAAGAATCACTCTGAGAGCCTTCAGCTGGCCGCTTACGCAATGTAGTCGTTTACGCTCATTTTTCAACATAAAGGCGTGAAACTATGTCAAAATGCTGTAGACACCTTAGGGAATACGTAGAAAAAGGAATCTGGTTGATATCCCTTTCAGTGGCCAATAGGGGTGCATAGGAACACAATGGTTTCAAAACATGAGTCACTTCCTGATTGGATTTTTCTTAGACTTTCGCCTGCAATATCAGTTCTGTTATACTCACAGACAATATTTTGACAGTTTTGGAAACTTTAGAGTGTTTTCTCCCTAGCTGTCAATTATATGCATATTCCAGCATCTGTCCCTGAGAAATAGGCGGTTTACTCTGGGAAGGTTATTTTTCCAAAAATAAAAATAGTGCCCCCTAGTTTCAAGAGGCTAGGAAACCAGTTGTTGTTCTCCTTTTGAAATCGAATTTCAGTTCATGAAAATAACTAGCTAGCCTGCTACTTAACCCTGTTGCCCAATGCTAACCTTAAAAGAAGCTAGCTAGCTTCATCTGGCTAGTGTGGTTTGACCGATTCACCTAGCTTCACATAGATGGGTCCGACCATCATTAATCAAATGAGAACTGTCTTATAAATTAGGGGTATTTTAGCTAGCTAACTATAGCTACTGAAACAGATTATGTCATTTTGCTATGTTTTTGGGGAAGAACTGAATCCATCAGCTAGCTAGCTTTTTTTGATGATCAGCACTGTGCCTGTCACGATCGTCATAAAGGACAGACCAAGACGCAGCGTGAGTTGAGTTCCACATCTTTATTTAAAGTGAAACTTAAACAAAAACAATAAGCAAACAATGAAACATGAACTACGTGGTGCTGAATGCACTCACACAAAACAATATCCCACAAACACAGGTGGGAAAAAGGGCTACCTAAATATGATCCCCAATTAGTGGTAATGATAAACAGCTGCCTCTAATTGGGAACCATACAAACCACCAACAAAGAAATATGAATAGTAGATAACCCCCCTAGTCACACCCTGCCTAAACCACCATAGAGAATTCAGAGGGCAATCCCCCCCCCCCCAAAGGTGTGGAAACCTGAAATCAACTGGGGAGTGTTGAAAGCTTATGCTTTCAGTACTAGATTAATTATCTGATCCTTTGAGTGGGTGGACAACATGTCAGTTCATGCTGCAAGAGCTCTGATAGTTTGGAGGATGCCCTCCGGAAGTTGTCATAATTACTGTGTAAGTCTATGGAAGGGGGTGAGAACCATCAGCCTCCTAGGTTTTATATTGAAGACAATGTACCCAGAGGAGGATGGAAGCTATCCGTCCTCTGGCTACACCATGGTGCCACCCTAAAGTGTGCTGTTGAGGCTACTGTAGGCCTTCATTGCAAAATAGTGTGTTTTAACAAATTATTTGGTGACATGATTTTATTTAGCATAGTTTTATCTATAAAGGATAACTTTTTTAATGTTTTACAATTTTTATGAAATTCACTGAGGAGGATTGTCCACTGATGTGCAGTCATATCCAGGTCCTGATTGGTCAAGAAGTTTATATGAAGTGTCAAATAGTGTTATTTGACGTGTATCTTTTTTGACACGCAATGATCCAAACCACGTTCCATGGCCACGACTGTGTGGCCATGCACGCCTCCAACTCAATCATCAAGTTTGCAGACGACACTACAGTGGCAGACTTGATTACCAACAATGACGAGACGGCCTACAGGGAGGAGGTGAGGGCCCTCAAGAGTGTGGTGTCAGGAAAGGATCCTCACACTCAACGTCAACAAAACAAAGGAGATGATCGTGGACTTCAGCAAACAGCAGAGGGAGCAGCCCCCTATCCACATTGACAGGACAGTAGTGGAGAGGGTGGAAAGTTTTAAGATCCTCGGTATACACATCACGGACAAACTGAAATGGTCCACCCACACAGACAGCGTGGTGAAGAAGGCGCAGCAGCGCCTCTTCAACCTCAGGAGGCTGAAGAAGTTCGGCTTGTCACCAAAAACACTCACAAACATTTACAGATGCACAATCGAGAGCATCCTGTCGGGCTGTATCACCGCCTGGTATGGCAACTGCTCCGCCCATAACCGTAAGGCTCTCCAGAGGGTCGTGAGGTCTGCACAACACATCACCGGGGGCAAATGACCTGCCCTCCAGGACACCTACACCACCCGATGTCACAGGAAGGCCAAAAAGGACAACAACCACCCGAGCCACTGCCTGTTCACCCCGCTATCATCCAGAAGGCAAGGGTACATCAAAGCGGGGACCGGGAGACTGAAAAACAGCTTCTATCTCAAGGCCATCAGACTGTTAAACAGCCATCACATCACTTGGCTGCTGCCAACACACTGACTCAACTCTAACCACTTTAATAATGGAAAAATTGATGTAATAAATGTATAACTAGCCACTTTAAACAATGCCACTTTATATAATATTTACATCCCCTACATTACTCATCTAATATGTATATACTGAACTCTATACCATCCACTGCATCTTGCCATCTTGATGCAATAAATGTATCACTAGCCACTTTAAACAATGGCACTTTAGATAATGTTTACATTCCCTACATTACTCATCTCATATGTATATATTGTACACTATACCATCTACTGCATCTTGCCTACTCCGTTCGGCCATCACTCATTCATGTATTTTTATGTACATATTCTTATTCATTCCTTTACACTTGTCTATAAGGTAGTTGTTGTGAAATTGTTAGGTTAGATTACTTGTTAGATATTACTGCATGGTCGGAAATAGAAGCACAAGCATTTCGCTACACTTGCATTAACATCTGTTAACCATGTGTATGTGACAAATAAAATTTGATTTGATTTGATCTGTTATCTTCTTATGGCTGCAGGGGCAGTATTGAGTAGCTTGGATGAAAGGTGCCCAGACATGCCCAGAGTAAACGGCCTGCTCCGCAGTCCCAGTTGCTAATATATGCATGTTATTATTAGTATTGGATAGAAAACACTCTGAAGATTCTAAAACTGTTTGAATGATGTCTGTGAGTATAACAGAACTCATATGGCAGGCAAAAACCTGAAAAGAAATCGAAACAAGAAGTGGGAAATCTGAGGTTGGTCGATTTTCAACCCAGCCCCTATTAAATACACAGTGGGATATTGATCAAGTTGCACTTCCTAGGGCTTCCATTAGATGTCAACCATTTTTACAAACTTGAATGAGGCTTCTTCTGTGTTGTGGAGCCAGATGGGAGCTGTTTGAGTCAGTGGTCTGGCAGAGAGCCAGGTCCTGGTCAAGGGCATTTCACACGCATGGTCACGCATGTTCCATTGCTTCTCTAGAGACATAGGAATTCTCCGGTTGGAACATTATTGAATATTTATGATAACAACATCCTAAAGATTGATTCTATACTTAGTTTGACAAGTTTCTTTGACCTGTAATATACATTTTTGAAGTTTTCGTCCGACGTTCGGCTGGACCTGCACGACCGTTTGAATTTGTGTACTAAATGCGCTAACAAAAGTAGCTACTTGGACATAAATAATGGACATTATCGAACAAATCAAGCATTTATTGTGGAACTGCGATTTCTTGGAGTGCATTCTGATGAAAATCATCAAAGGTAAGGGAATATTTATAATGTGATTTCTGTTGACTCCAACATGGCGGATAATTCTTTTTTTTCTGAGCGCCCTCTCAGATTATTGCATGGTTTACTTCTTCCGTAAAGTTTTTTTGAAATCTGACAGCAGTTGCAGTAAGGAAAGGTTTATCTATATTTCCATGTCTAAAAATTGTATTTTCATCGACATTTAAAATGAGTATTTCAGTAAAATTATGGCTCTCTGCAATATCACCGGATGTTTTTGGAACTAGTGAACGTAAAGCGCCAATGGATACTGAGATTTTTTTATATAAGTATGCACTTTATCGAACAAAACATACATGTATTGTGTAACACGAAGTCCTATGAGTGTCATCTGATGAAGATCATCAAAGGTTAGTGATTCATTTTATCTCTAGTTGTGCTTTTTGTGATTCCTCTCTTTGGCTGGAAAAATGTCTGTGTTTTTCTGTGAGTTGGTGGTCACCTAACACAATCGTTTGTGGTGCTTTCACTGTAAAGCCTATTTGGAATCGGACACTGTGGTGGGATTAACAACAAGATTACCTTTAAAACGGTTTAAAATTACATGTATGTTTGAGGAAGTTTATTTATGAGCTTGCTGTTGTTTTGAATTTGGCGCCCTGCACTTTCACTGGCTGCTGTCATATCGATCCCGTTTAACGCTAAATAATTATGAAACTGCTAGAAAAATGGTGCGTCACTTATGATGAGTAATTCTAGCAATCAACATCACTAAGAACAAAACGTTTTCCCAGTCTACCAGTAACTTTCTTAGTTTTCTGGCTAAGAACATTTTTACAGATTTGACAGGAAAGCACTTCTTTGTATCTCCTTTTTTTGGGCGCCAATTGCGGCGTCCTCACTGCTTTCCCTTCTATTCTCAGATAAGCCAGAGTCACCGGTTAAGAACCTACTGGCCCAGTAAAATGAGATGTATGACAATGTTAGCCATTTTTACTTCATGTAAAATCAACAGAGAATAGGTCAAAACATTAATGTTACCGTAATGTTTCCTTTCCCACACCAGTCTCACCTCCAGAGACAGAGATAGAGCTGTTCCTTTTGGGGCTTAGGTCAGCTAAACGTAGGGTAACAGTGTACGGGTTACTATAAGGACCACTGTGAACACCTCCCTCCTCCCCTCAGTCACGAGCTGGGGTGTGACGTCACGCCTGTGAGAGAGTTTGCACATGCAACTCTCCATCTCCTCAGTTTCCATCTCGGCATGGAGGCAGCGGTCACCTACAGCTACAGCTGCTCCCTAATGAACATTTAAAAATCAAATCAAATCAAATTGTATTTGTCACATGCACTGAATACAACAGGTAGACCTTACAGTGAAATACTTACTTATAAGCCCTTAACCAACAATGCAGTAAAAAACTTTTTTTTTTAATAATTAAAGAGCATCAGTAAAATAACAATAGCGATGCTATATACAGGGGGTACCGGTACAGAGTTAATGTGCAGGGGCACCGGTTAGTCAAGGTAATTAAGGTAATATGTACATGTAGGTATGGTTATTAAAATGACTATGTATAGATAATAACACAGAGTAGCAGCAGCGTGAAAGGGGGGGAGGGCAATGCAAATATTCTGGGTAGCCATTTGATGAGATGTTCAGGAGTCTTATGGCTTGGGTAGTATACAGCAGTATACAGCTCATTGAGTGCAGTCTTAGTGCCAGCATCGGTCTGGCACAAACTCTCTAGGTAGATAGTGTGGTCTACAGCTCATATCATGAGATACTCTACCTCAGGCGAGCAAAACCTCGAGACTTCCTTAGATATCATGCACCAGCTGTTTACAAATATATATAGACCGCCATCCTTGTCTTACCAGAGGCTGTTGTTCTATCCTGCCAATACGGTGTATAACCCGCCAGCTGTATGTTATTCATGTCGTCATTCAGCCATAAACATAAGATAATACAGTTTTAATGTCCCGTCGTTGGGTAGTTTAACTTCTTGGATATAGGGGGCGCTCTTTTAATTTATGGATAAAAAAACATGCCCGTTTTAAGCGCAATATTTTGTCACGAAAAGATGCTTGACTATGCATATAATTGGCAGCTTTGGAAAGAAAACACTCTAAGGTTTCCAAAACTGCAAAGATATTATCTGTGAGTGCCACAGAACTCATGCTACAGGCGAAACCAAGATGATACTTTAACCAGGAAATGGGCAGAATTTTCGAAGCTCTGTTTTCTATTGTCTCCTTATATGGCTGTGAATGCGCCGGGAATGGGCCTGCCCTTTCTATCGTTTCTCCAAGGTGTCTGCAGCATTGTGACGTATTTGTAGGCATATCATTGGAAGATTGGCCATAAGAGACATTTACCACGGGTCCGCCCAGTGTCCTTTGTGTAAATTGGTGCGTAATCTACAAGCTGCACGCAGTCATCCACTGATTGAGAGGAGAGAGGAGGCTTTCAACGAACGGTATATCATGAAGAGATATGTGAAAAACACCTTGAGGATTGGTCCTAAACAATGTTTGCCATGTTTCAGTCGATATTATGGAGTTAATTTGGAAAAAAGTTAGACGTTTTGAAGACTGAATTTCCGTTTTTTTTTTGGTAGCCAAACGTGACGCACCAAACGGAGCAATTTCTCCTAAACAAATCATCTTTCAGGAAAAACGGAGCATTTGCTATCTAACTGAGAGTCTCCTCATTGAAAACATCTGAAGTTCTTCAAAGGTAATGATTTTATTTGAATGATTTTCTGGTTTTTGTGAAGAGGTTGCCTGCTAATGCTAACGCTAAATGCTACGCTAGGTGCGCTAGCTGTTACACAAATGCTTATTTTGCAATGGTTGAGAAGCATATTTTGAAAATCTGAGATGACAGTGTTGTTAACAAAAGGCTAAGCTTGAGAGCTAGCATATTAATTTCATTTCATTTGCGATTTTCATGAATAGTTAACGTTGCGTTATGGTAATGAGCTTGAGGCTGTATTCACGATCCCGGATCCGGGATGGCTCGACGCAACAGGTTAATCTTATTCGTGGGTCATCGATTTTATTTTCCAATGATTGCACATTGGCCAGTAGAACTGACGGCAGTGGGGGTTTACTCGCTCGCTTACGAATTCTCAAAAGCAGCCCGACCTCCGCCCCCTTTCTCTCCAGGGGGGGTGTTCCTATCTAGGTGGTTGTTTTCTATGTTGGCCTGGTATGGTTCCCAATCAGAGACAGCTGTTTATTTGTTGTCTCTGATTGGGGATCATATTTAGGCAGCCATTTCACGACTGTGTTTTGTGGGATCTTGTTTTTGTGTAGTTGCCTGTGAGCACTGCATTTGCTGCACGTTTCGTTTGCTGTTTATTGGTTTTGTACGTTTCACAAATAAAGATGTGGAACCCAGATCACGCTGCACGTTGGTTCGAGCATATTTCCAACGACGATCGTGACATGTTCAGAAGTTATTTTCGGTCACAAGAGACGTTAGCAGTAACATTATGTACAAAATAAGTTACAAATAAGTTACAAACAACGCAAAATCAAACCTGAACAAAATAACACAGTTGATTAGGAGCACGAAATGCGTCAGCCATCCTCTCTGGCGCCATTCTACCTCTTCTTACCTCTATTTTTTGTAGTTCTGTGTGATTTATGCCAACATTAGTATTTTTCCATATGTCATAATATCAGACTATATTATGTCTGCTATATATCGCCACAGTTAAACCAAGTTATAACTCCTGTAACTTTCATTGCTAGCTTGTCTTGCTAACTTATCCCCGTTAGCCTATGCAAGTTCCCTGTTAATGTAGCTTTGCATCTCACCTTTATATATTGTCTATTATGAATTAATATATCAGTATTATGTTGTCATGTGTAGTTCACATTACTTGTTTAGCTGCGTATTATGTAGGCTCCATTACACTCTTAGAAAAAAGGTGTTATCTAGAACCTAAAATGGTTCTTTGGCTGTCACCGTAAGAGAACTCGTTGAAGACCCCATTTTTAGTTGAAAGGTAATACCCTTTTGATTTCAGGAAGAACTTTGGGTTCCATGTAAAACTCTTTCCACAGAGGGTTCTACATGGAACCCCAAATAGTTATACCTGGAACCAAAAAGGGTTGTACCTGGAACCAATATGTGTCCTATGGGAACAATCGAAAAAACCCTTTTGGAACCCTTTTTTCTAAGAGTGTACTGTTCTCCACGATTTTGTCAGTCAGTCAGCCATACAGAGCTGTTAGTGCTCTCCTGCAGCCTAGTGGTGCAGTTAATTATGCCATTGAGTATATTCATATTGTTTATGTTTATCATTCTTTATGTACTGTATATACCTCCGTCATATTATTATGTATGTATATTGTTTATAATGTTAACCATTGTATTCTGTGTACATTCTATATGATTATTATGCATATTCTGACTATCAATTTTATGCATATTTCCTATTGTACAATGTCATTACTATTGGTGATCCATTGTACATTCCTAATTGTATTCCTATTTCCTTTTATCTTATAGGAGCCACATGTAACTAGGATTATAAACCACACACACACACATACTTATGCTTTAATCTCATGTACTTATGACTACATCTGGAATTAAAGGGCGACTGCACTTCCTGATTTGGCCACGTTTTAGATTGGTTTGAGTAGGAAATGCCAGCGGCCCTGACTGAATTCAAGCGTGAGTTAGTTTCGGGTGTGGTTTGATGTGTGTGTCTCTTTGTTTACAACACCTGGGTGGGGAATCTCTAATGTTAAGGTAGTCTCAAGTTTTTTCTCTCGAGTTAAAATACCCCTGCAGACCATACTATATACAAAGAGAGTTTATCTATATTTTTTGGAGCTTTCTATTTACCACCAAAAAGCGATTTTGGCACTAAGACCGCACTCAACAAGCTGTATAGGACCATAAGCAAACAAGAAAATGCACATTCAGAGGTAGTGTTTCACTTGGATTTTAATGCAGGGAAACCTGTGAAACGAGAGGCTCTATATCACCTTTACTCCACACACAGACACGCATACAAGGCTTTCCCTTGCCGTCCATTTGGCAAATCAGACCATAACTCTATCCTCCTGCTTCCTGCTTAGAAGCAAAACCTCAAACAGGAAGTACCAGTGACGCGCTAAATACGGAAGGGGTCAGATGAAGCGTGTGGTGCCAGGACAACAACATCTCCCTCAAAGTCAGCAAATCAAATCCAAATCAAATCAAATCAAATTTTACTTGTCACATACACATGGTTAGCAGATGTTATGCTTCTAGTTCCGACAATGCAGTAATAACCAACAAGTAATCTAACTAACAATTCCAAAACTACTGTCTTATACACAGTGTAAGGGGATAAAGAATATGTACATAAGGATATATGAATGAGTGATGGTACAGAGCAGCATAGGCAAGATACAGTAGATGGTATCGAGTACAGTATATACATATGAGATGAGTATGTAAACAGTGGCATAGTGGCATAGTTAAAGTGGCTAGTGATACATGTATTACATAAGGATGCAGTCGTACAGTATATACGTATGCATATGAGATGAATAATGTAGGGTAAGTAACATTATATAAGGTAGCATTGTTTAACGTGGCTAGTGATATATTTACATAATTTCCCATCAATTCCCATTATTAAAGTGGCTGGAGTTGAGTCAGTGTCAGTGTCAGTGTGTTGGCAGCAGCCACTCAATGTTAGTGGTGGCTGTTTAACAGTCTGATGGCCTTGAGATAGAAGCTGTTTTTCAGTCTCTCGGTCCCAGCTTTGATGCACCTGTACTGACCTCGCCTTCTGGATGATAACGGGGTGAACAGGCAGTGGCTCGGGTGGTTGATGTCCTTGATGATCTTTATGGCCTTCCTGTAACATCGGGTGGTGTAGGTGTCCTGGAGGGCAGGTAGTTTGCCCCCGGTGATGCGTTGTGCAGACCTCACTACCCTCTGGAGAGCCTTATGGTTGAGGGCGGAGCAGTTGCCGTACCAGGCGGTGATACAGCCCGCCAGGATGCTCTCGATTGTGCATCTGTAGAAGTTTGTGAGTGCTTTTGGTGACAAGCCGAATTTCTTCAGCCTCCTGAGGTTGAAGAGGCGCTGCTGCGCCTTCTTCACGATGCTGTCTGTGTGAGTGGACCAATTCAGTTTGTCTGTGATGTGTATGCCGAGGAACTTAAAACTTGCTACCCTCTCCACTACTGTTCCATCGATGTGGATAGGGGGGTGTTCCCTCTGCTGTTTCCTGAAGTCCACAATCATCTCCTTAGTTTTGTTGACGTTGAGTGTGAGGTTATTTTCCTGACACCACACTCCGAGGGCCCTCACCTCCTCCCTGTAGGCCGTCTCGTCGTTGTTGGTAATCAAGCCTACCACTGTTGTGTCGTCCGCAAACTTGACAAGGGAACTGATCGTGGACTACAGGAAACAGAGTTGGGAGCACACCCCCATCCACATCGATGGGGCTGTAGATAAGTGGGTTAAGAGCTTCAAGTTCCTCAGTGTCCACATCACTAAGGAATTAACAAGGTCCACACACACCCACACACTTGGAACGGCAAGTGCAAGGCACCGCAACCACAAGACGCTACAGAGGGTGGTGAGTACGGCCCAGTACATCACTGGGTCCGATCTCCCTGCCATTCAGGACCTCTATACCAGGTGGTATCAGAGGAAGGCCCAAAGAATTGTAAAAGACTCGAACCACCCAAGCCATAGACTGTTCTCTCTGCTACACTCACGGGAAGTGGTACCAGTGCACCAAGTCCAGAACCAACAGGACACTGAACAGCTATCACCAAGCCATGAGTATGCTAAACAAGACTGTGAAATAGCAAATCAACTGGCTACCCACTTCTGCTACTGTCTGTTATCTATCCTGTTGCCTAGTCATTTTAACACTATCTACACACTACCGGTCAAAAGTTTTAGAATACCTACTCATTCAAGGGTTTTTCTTTATTTGTACTATTTTCCACATTGTAGAATAACAGTGAAGACATCAAAACTATGAAATAACACATTTGGAATCATGTAGTAACCAAAAAAGTGTTAAACAAATCAAAATATATTTTATATTTGAGATTCTTCAAATAGCCACACTTTGCCTTGATGACAGCTTTTCACACTCGTGGAATTATCTGAACCAGCTTCATGAGGTAGTCACCTGGAATTCATTTCAATGAACAGGTGTGCCTTCTTAAAAGTTAATTTGTGGAATTTCTTTCCTTAATGTGTTTGAGCCAATCAGTTGTGTTGTGACAAGGTAGGGAGGGTATACAGAAGATAGCCCTATTTGGTTAAAGATCAAGTCCATATTATGACAAGAACAGCTCAAATAAGCAAAGAGAAGCAACAGTCCAACATTATTTTAAGACATGAAGATAAGTCAATGTGGAAAATTTCAAGAACTTTTGAAAGTTTCTTCAAGTGCAGTTGCAAAATCCATCAAGCGCTATGATGAAGTTGGCTCTCACGAGGACCGCCACATGAATGGGAGACCCAGAGTTACCTCTGCTGCAGAGGATAAGTTCATTAGACTTACCAGCTTCAGAAAATGCAGCCCAAATGTTTTTTTCACAGACTTCATGTAAAAGACACAT
Source organism: Oncorhynchus tshawytscha (assembly GCF_018296145.1). Taxonomy (NCBI): domain Eukaryota; kingdom Metazoa; phylum Chordata; class Actinopteri; order Salmoniformes; family Salmonidae; genus Oncorhynchus; species Oncorhynchus tshawytscha. The sequence goes on along the minus strand of NC_056450.1, from coordinate 5,514,736 downwards.
CTCAACATCAACTGTTCAGAGGAGACTGTATGAATCAGTCCTTCATGGTTGAATTGCTGCAAAGAAACCACTACTAAAGGACACCAATAATAAGAAGAGACTTGCTTGGGCCAAGAAAAACAAGCAATGGACCGGTGAAAATGTACCGGTGAAAATGTGTCCTTTGGCGAGTTTTGGTTCCAATCGCTGTGTCTTTGTGAACGGATGATCTCTGTCTATTTGTGTATTTCCCACTGTGAAGCATGGAGGAGGAGGTGTTATGGTGTGTGGGTACTTTGCTGGTGACGCTGTGTCATTTATTTAGAATTCAAGGCACACTTAAAAAGCATGGCTACCACAGAATTCTGCTGTGAAATACCATCCCATCTGGTTTGGGCTTAGTGGGACTATGACCCACAACACCTCCAGACTGTGTAAGTGCTATTTTACCAAGAAGGAGAGGGATGGAGTGCTGCATCAGATGACCTGGCCTCCACAATCACCCGACCTCAACCAAATTGAGATGGTTTGGGATGAGTTGGTCCGCAAAGTGAAGGAAAAACAGCCAACAAGTGCTCAGCGTATGTGGGAACTCCTTCAAGACTGTTCGAAAAGCATTCCAGCTGAAGCTGGTTGATAAAATGCCAAGAGTGGCTATTTGAAGAATATCAAACATAACATTTATTTTGATTTGTTTAAGACTTTTTTGGTTACTACATTATTCCAAAGGTGTTATTTCATAGTTTTGATGTCTTCACAATTTTCTACAATGTAGAAAATAGTAAAAAATAAAGAAATACCCTTAAATGAGTAGGTGTTCTAAAACTTTTGACCGGTAGTGTATGTACATAGCTGTAACGGTTTTCCTTAGGTGAAAGAGAGTCAGACCAAAATGCGGCGTGGCTATTGCGATCCATGTTTAATGAGACAAAGTAAACACGATCAAATACAAAAACAAATAAACGTACCACGGAAACCGAAACAGTCTAATACTGGTGCAAAGTAACACAGCGACAGAACAAGGACAATCACCCACAAAACCCAACACCAAACAGGCTACCTAAATATGGTTCGCAATCAGAGACAATGACGAACACCTGCCTCTGATTGAGAACCATATCAGGCCAAACATAGAACTAGACAAACTAGACATGTAACATAGAATGCCCACTCAGCTCACACCCTGACCAACCAACCAAAACATAGAAACATACAAAGCAAACTATGGTCAGGGTGTGACAATAGCTACCTCAATTGCCTCATACCCCTCCACATGGACTCAGTACTGGTACTCCCTGTATATAGCCATGTCATTTATCCTCATCATTGTTATTCGTTATTCACTGTGTATTTATTCCTCGTGTCACTATTTCAATTTTGGTATTTTTAAAAACATCTTTAACTCTGCATTGTTGAAAAAGGACCCTTAAGTAAGCATTTCACTGTTAGTCTACGCCTGTTTACGAAGCATGTGACAAATAAAATGTGATATGATTTGATGTGGGTGTTTCTTGTGTGTTCGAAGGTGGGAAGAGTTAGCGAAATCATTTAGCAATTTAGCTTAAGCCAGCTTGTGTGTACTTGTGGCAAAATTGGTTTGACTTTGGATAGCCTATGTGCTAGTTAGGGACCTTCAATAAAATACACCATGTAAATGAGACAATATTTTCATGTTGCACACCTTTTAGTTTTCTCATTAAATGCTTTCAATATTTGTATATGAATTTGGTTTGAGGTTTTTAAAACAAATTTGGAGCTTTTGGAATTTTAGCATATTGTCTCATGTACATTGTGTAATTTACCAATTGTTCGTAAATGCCCCATAGGGATATTCAAAGTCAGAAAGTCAGGCATTACAATTGGGTTGTGTGCAGCTGCACTCCGAATTGATGATTACTTGTGTTCTGCCAACTGTGGGCATGTGGGCAGGATTGAAACAAACCCAATCTTAATTTATGTTGTAATGCACAAGACTGACTTTAAGACCAAAATGATCCTATTTACACTTTGATGTCAATTTTGACAGTAGAATAAATGCTTCTGATTCATATCGATTCCACATAGACTGTTTTCTAAATGAGAAGTGAGTTTTTAGGGGCAGTTGCTCTTTAAAGTGTTAACATTGGATCACCTGCTTGCATCATCTGCTTGTCTTTCTAGCAGAAGACACAGGGACATAACACACATATTATTCTACAACCCCTATGTACTTTAAGGGTCCCAGATCTGACACCATTTGTATTTCATGGCCAATCCAAATCCAATCCATGTACTTGTCCATGTACACTCACAAAATTCACTTGGGAATATCTATTCGTCAGGGACAACTACAGTGTTTGGGAAGCACATTGCAGAATTTTGTTTTTCGAGTTGGTGATGATGAGCAGACCAAACCTGTAGACAGTAAAGATCTGAAGAGTGGGGAATATGTTATTGGAATATAAAATTGATGAATGCATGTGGATGAGGTCCTAACTTTTACGAATTAAGATTCAGCCGTAGTGTCATATCCCTCGTGGTTGCGCTGACCGCTTCATTTCGACCCGTGCTGATGCTCACTGACGGCGGTGGCTGTGAGCATGACCCGGGGCGGTGGTGTAATCGGGGCTCCTGTGGGACTCCAGCTGCAGGCCTGGCTCCTGATCCCTGATTAAAGGTCATCCCTCTCCCTCTTAGGGCCTGTAAGCCCCAGAGAGCCGCAGCCACTCCCGACGAGTCTACTTCACCAGGTCTGATGTGTGTCCAACAGGCTTAACTCAGCTCATGAGGGATGGAGACGGGGCTTGCCGAGAGAATTCCCAGGGAGAGCAAAATCCTCAACAACCGTTCCAACCTCCATCCCCCGTCCCCATCACTCACCCACACCTTCTCCTGTTGTCCCTGTACCATGGACCGTTCTCTGGACCAGTCTGGCAGCAGGCAAAACGGATTCCACAGAGGAAGAGATTTAAAGCTTTCATAGCACAGACATTGTTCCAGGCCGCTGCATTTAAGAGCAGCAAGGCTTTGATGGATTGTTCTCTAGTCCATTTGTGGACTTTTTATCACATTTTGTTTCCTCAGTAGCGATGATTCCTGGCTGTTGCTTTGTGGAGAAATAAAAAAAGAGCTCCTGCACACACAATTTGACCACTGCACATTTATTTTAGTTGACGTTTCGGTACAATACCCTTTTCTAAGGCTGTTGCCTTGCCTTGTTTCCTTTTGGAAAGTTTTATTACAAACGCTCACTTATAAAAACTTCCATGATCATTGACTCACAAGCCCTAACCTGGATACTCTACAAGCTTCTGCAAATCATTTTTTGCTAACTAAAGCTGGCTATCGAGTTGAGTTATTGACTGCTTAGATCAAAGATTTCACTGGAAGGTTGAAAGAGCTATCGGAAATCTGAATCAAAAAACGTTTCTAAAGCATAACATTTAGGTCCCACTGGTGTACTCACCATGGCCAACACATTGGACATCTTACACCACTCAACACCCTAGTCCAGAGATTCCCAGATAGATTTAGAATTGACTGTTGAAAGTTCAGAGGTAAGAAAAAGAGGTAGAAGTCAGGACGGATCCAGTAATATGATTTCACCTTGCTTGTTAACCTAACAACTACTAGATGATTAATTCAGTGAGTTAATCCCTGGCGACCCATGGGCTCAGGGGGGAAGTAGCCCCAGCAGTCTAATCCAAGCCTCACCACTCACCACGCCACTCCACCGGGGCTTTGTGTGAGCAGGTATTAGCACCACAAGTGCCGACCGAGACAGCGGTGGGCACAAGATTGGGAAGGTCCGGGACTCAAAGGCGGGGAGGGATGGGAGGTGGAGGGGGCAGGGAGAGATTGGGGTCACTCATCAAGGTGAGACTTTGAAAGAATTACATTTTCCATTTCTCCATCTCAGATGAAAGCAAAATAATAACTTTGTCCCAATAGCTTTACTGGGGAGAGAATCTGATGTAGAGAGAGTCTCTAGTGGATTTCTGCGTCTCTGTCCTGAGTGGTCCTTGCGATGCTAAGTGATTTGGTCTGGTATTGAAACCCTGATGATAACAAGCCCATTCTCTTTTTGAGGAGAAAACATAAGAGAGAAATGCTTTAGAATGCTCCTCTATGGATAGTCCTCATGTGCATCCACGAGCTGAAGGGGTTTGTTAAAGAGTTTGACCCAACAAGTCTAGGTCTATAAATTAATTCTGTTAAGTGGCAGCATTCAGGACCCAAAATTATTTATACCCTTATTATTGGCCGAGGAGTCACTTAGATAAACACTGCGGAGGTCCATCTCATCTGGCCCACAAAGAGCCTGAGTGTGCCGCTGCCAAAGGCTGAGCTGAACTCTGACCTCAGCGGGTCACGGGAGCATTTGTCCCCTCAGTAATTGGACAGAAGGGCCCTTTCGCTCTTCATTTAACCTTTTGGGACTGATTCTTTCTTCCCCAACTACCACAAAGGCCCTGGTCCCGACCCAGTGTTTTCAGGCCTATCTTTCCACCCCCAGCACAGGCCTTTGAAAGCTGGAGTGTGCTTGCCCTGTCAGGGACAATGGCAGAGTTAGTGACCCCTGACCTCCCCAGCCTCTGAGCATTCTTCCTGGATCAGGGGCATCCATTCGCTACGGTAGGTTATTGCACCACAGCTCAGCAACAGAATGAGGGTAAACACTTGTTAAGAGGTGATTCTTCTTCCCAGGGCTGCACCCCCGACTCCTTCTTTTCTCTCTCTTTCTCCTTTTCTTTTCAGGGTCTGTGTGTTAAGGATGGACAGGAGTTAAGGCAGGTCCCTTGTTTGAAATGCAGGCAACAGCTCCACAGTCCATCATTGTGACAGTTCTTTGTCACTAGTCCAGAAGGGACAGGATAGGACCCACTGTTAGTCAGGGACAAACACTGAACAGTATAAATAATTCAGATATTCACATCTGCACAAAATGGAAGAAACATATCAATATATAAAGTAAAGGGAACGTTTGTTACAACATACTGTAAATACATACATACTTACACATACCCATATACAGTTGAAGTCCGAAGTTTACGTACACCTTAGCCAAATACATTTAAACTCAGTTTTTCAAGTCAAGGTATTGGAGTGGCCATCACAAAGCCCTGACCTCAATCCTATAGAACATTTGTGGGCAGAACTGAAAAAGCGTGTGCGAGCAAGGAGGCAACAAAATTGACTCAGATACACCAGCTCTGTCAGGAGGAATGGGCCAGAATTCACCGAACTTATTGTGGGAAGCTTGTGGAAGGCTACCCAAAACATTTGGCCCAAGTTAAACAATTTAAAGGTAAGGATTAAATGTCAGGAATTGTGAAAAACTGAGTTTAAATGTATTTGGCTAAGGTGTATGTAAACTTCCGACTTCAACTGTACATATATACATAAACATTCATACATATACACATGCAGTGGAAGTCGGAAGTTTACATACACTCAGATTGGAGTCATTAAAACTTGTTTTTTAACCACTCCACAAATTTCTTGTAAACAAACTGTAGTTTTTTCAAGTCGGTTAGGACATCTACTTTGTGCATGACACAAGTAATTTTTCCAACAATTGTTTACAGACAGATTATTTCCCTTATAATTCACTGTATCACAATTCCAGTGGTTCAGAGGTTTAAATACACTAGGTTGACTGTGCCTTTAAACAGCTTGGAGAATTCCAGAAAATTATGTCATGGCTTTAGAAGCTTCTGATAGGCTAATTGACATAATTTGAGTCAATTGAAGGTGTACTTGTGGATGTATTTCAAGGCCTACCTTCAAACTCAGTGCCTCTTTGCTTGACATCATGGGAAAATACAAATAAATCAGCCAAGACCTCTGGAACAATTGTAGACCTCCACAAGTCTGGTTCATCCTTGGGAGCAATTTCCAAACACCTGAAGATACCACGTTCATCTGTACAAACAATAGTATGCAAGTATAAACACCATGGGACCATGCAGCCATCATACAGCTCAGGAAGGAGACCCGTTCTGTCTCCTAGAGATGAACATACTTTGGTGCGAAAAGTGCAAATCAATCCCAGAACAACAGCAAAGGACCTTGTGAAGATGCTGGAGGAAACAGGTACAAAGGTATCAATATCCACAGTAAAACGAGTCCTACATCGACATAACCTGAAAGGCTGCTCAGCAAGGAAGAAGCCACTGCTCCAAAACCGCCATAGAAAAAGCCAGACTGTGGTTTGCAACTGCACATGGGGACAAAGATTGTACTTTTTGGAGAAATGTCCTCTGGTCTGATGAAACAAAAATAGAACTGTTTGGCCATAATGACCATCCTTATGCTTGGAGGAAAACAGGGGATGCTTGCAAGCCAGAGAACACCATCCCAACCGTGAAGCACGGGGGTGGCAGCATCATGTTGTGGGGTTGCTTTTCTGAATGAGGGACTGGTGCACTTCACAAAATAGATGGCATCATGAGGTAGAAAATTACGTGGATGTATTGAAGAACCATATCAAGACATCAGTCAGGAAGTTAAAGCTTGGTCGCAAATGGGTCTTCCAGATGGACAATGACCCCAAGCATACTTCCAAAGTTGTGGAAAAATAGCTTAAGGACAACAAAGTCAAGGTATTGGAGTGGCCATCACAAAGCCCTGACCTCAATCCTATAGAACATTTGTGGGCAGAACTTAAAAAGCGTGTGCGAGCAAAGAGGCCTACAAACCTGACTCAGTTACACCAGCTCTGTCAGGAGGAATGGGCCAAAATTCACCCAATTTATTGTGGGAAGCTTGTGGAAGGCTACCTGAAATGTTTGAGCAAAGTTAAACAATTGAAAGGCAATGCTACCAAATACTAATTGAGTGTTTGCAAACTTCTGAGCCACTGGGAATGTGATGAAAGAAATAAAAGCTGAAATAAATCATTCTCCCTACTATTATTCTGACATTTCACATTCTTAAAATAAAGTGGTGATCCTAACTGACCTATGACAGGGAATATTTACTATGATTAAATGTCAGGAATGGTGTAAAACTGATTTTAAATGTATTTGGCAAAGGTGTATGTAAACTTCCGACTTGAACTGTACATACATATACTGTACATATGGTAAGGTTCTGTATTCATTTTCTTAGTCAACCTTGTGTTCTGTTTCGTTGTGTTCTTGAACGTAGCCCTGTTTCTTTGTGTTCTTGAACGTAGCCCTGTCTTTCATTTTTGTTCATGGATTTCACCTGTGCTAGTTACTCACCTGGTCTCATCAGCTCCTTATTTAGTTCAGTTAATTATGTTTGTGCCTCTGTGAGGTATTGTTCGTTTTGACTCTACTGAGCCTCTTCCTAGCTCATTTGTGAGAACCAGTTATAGCCTTCAGTCCTAGTTTTGATTCACCTGCCTGTTGCCTACCTGTGTATGACCATTGCCTGCCTGTTACCACGATTCCTGCCTTCTGCGAAGGCGAAATAAACACCTGCCGTGCTCTGCACGTGAATCTACACCTTTTTCTCCCTGAGTATTCATTACACATACACACTTTTAGAATATACCTTTATTATTTCCCACAAACCCCTCCACCCCTCCCCCAATTGGAGTAAATTAATAACAATAGCATTTAGGCTTCTACCTTCAGTTTATACGTACTATACACATTTTACAGACACAATCTATTTTACAATAGTTATATCTAGATTATTTTTAGTCCTTCCCCTATTTCTGATGTCCATCCAGTTTAATTTCTATTTGTAACTGTTCCATAACATTTCTGTTTAACATTTGTTATCTTGTTGTTACTTAACAGTTTTTTTTTGTAGTCCTACAACCAATTCTAACAGGTAGGTAACCAGTAGCATATATAACCCATTGGCGATATACCCTTCAGTCTCTCCAGAACTTGGGACTTTCTTTGGGACCATCCGCAGAGGGGGTTTATCAGCTTTCACAGGTCTCTGTATCTGACGTTATAAAACATAGATATTAAACCAGGACATGCTTAGCTAGCTACTAGCTAACGTTTTTTTAGCAGATCAAGCTAATGTTTGTGTCATTAAATAAACAAATATTGGATGGCTGTCTGTCCTATTTATATGTAGCTAGCTAGCTACCCGACATGACCTAGAATAGAAGGTTAACTTGATAAACAGCTTGCCCGTGTGCTACACATTATCCTGGTGCCGCCACCTCCTGCTGCTGCTAACGTTACTATCCATGCAGGCAAGGTAGTCTGCTGCAATGCTTCTTTGGGAAATCTAGCTATAAACTTATTTTATTTCCCCCGGAAGTAAGGACCATCCCACCGACGAATACAATAGCTGTTTACAGCCACAATGGAACAGCTGTTTACAAATGCACCGGAAGGTCTTTGGAGTTCCAGTGTTCACTTCTGCTCCTCCTCAAAAAGCCGTTAAAAATGTCTATAATGACACCAATGTGTTGTCCATATCATGTACAGTTTTTGTACATTTGCCCACTGGCAAAGAAATGATCAGTCTATAATTTTAATGGTAGGTTTATTTGAACAGTGAGAGACAGAATAACAACAAAATCCAGAAAAACGCATGTCAAAAATGTTATAAATTGATTTGCATTTTAATGAGGGAAATAAGTATTTGGTGGCAAAATCCTTGTTGGCAATCACAGACGTCAGACGTTTCTTGTAGTTGGCCACCAGGTTTGCACACATCTCAGGAGTGATTTTGTCCCACACCTCTTTGCAAATCTTCCCCAAGTCATTAAGGTTTCGAGGCTGACATTTGGCAACTCGAACCTTCAGCTCACTCCACAGATCTTCTATGAGATTTAGGTCTGGAGACTGGCTAGGCCACTCCAGTACCTTAATGTGCTTCTTCTTGAGCCACTCCTTTGTTGCCTTGGCCGTGTGTTTTGGGTCATTGTCATGCTGGAATACCCATCCACGACCCATTTTCAATGCCCTGGCTGAGGGAAGGAGGTTCTCACCCAAGATTTGACGGTACATGGCCCCGTCCATCGTCCCTTTGATGCGGTGAAGTTGTCCTGACCCTTTAGCAGAAAAACACCCCCAAAGCATAATGTTTCCACCTCCATGTTTGGGGATGGTGTTCTTAGGGTCATAAGCAGCATTCCTCCTCCTCCAAACACGGCGAGTTGAATTGATGCCAAAGAGCTCCATGTTGGTCTCATCTGACCGCAACACTTTCACCCAGTTGTCCTCTGAAATCATTCAGATGTTCATTGGCAAACTTCAGACGGGCATGTATATGTGCTTTCTTGAGCAGGGGGACCTTGCGGGCGCTGCAGGATTTCAGTCCTTCATGGCGTAGTGTGTTACCAATGGTTTTCTTTGTGACTATTGTCCCAGCTGCCTTGTGATCATTGACAAGATCCTCCCGTGTAGTTCTGGGCTGATTCCTCACCGTTCTCATGATCATTGCAACTCCACGAGGTGAGATCTTGCATGGAGCCCCAGGCCGAGGGAGATTGACAGTTCTTTTGTGTTTCTTCCATTTGCAAATAATCGCTCAACTGTTGTCACCTTCTCACCAAGCTGCTTGGCGATGGTCTTGTAGCCCATTCCAGCCTTGTGTAGGTCTACAATCTTGTCCCTGACATCCTTGGAGAGCTCTTTGGTCTTGGCCATGGTGGAGAGTTTGGAATCTGATTGATTGCTTCTGTGGACAGGTGTCTTTTATACAGGTAGCAAGCTGAGATTAGGAGCACTCCCTTTAACCTCTCTAGGGTAGGTGAGACGCTAACGTCCCACCAGGCCAACATCCGGTTAAACTGCAGAGAGCTAACATTCTAAATACACCATTTGTTATAGTAAACATTCTAGTAAATACATGTATCTTACATCATTTAAAAGTTGAACGTCTTATTAATCCAGCTGCTGTGTCAGATTTCAAAAATCCCTTACTGCGAAAGCAAACATGCTATTTTCTGAGGATGGCACCACGCACACACAAGTATTACTAGCATTTTCCAACCAAGCATTAGCATCATGAAAGTCAGAAATAACAATAAAATAAATTGCTTACCATTGAAGATCTTCCTCTGGTGGAAATGCCAAGTGTCCTAACTACACAGTGAATGTTCGTTTTGGTTGATAAAATAAATTTTTATAGCTTAACACAAATCATTTGTAAACCGCATACGTCATGATTTCCGTCTCATTCAACTTTGGACGATGCGTTCGTGGTAATTACACACACTTAACAAACATTTATCCAGTCATGGTTGGTTTCATTGCAATCCTCTGGTTGTTACTAATACAACCATACTTGATGGTTCTTTTCCCGGGACGTATTGACCAAAACAAACCGATATGAAGACACCAATCAATGACATCATTGCGCACCAATGGTAGGACCGGTCTATCGTTGATTGACTGTATTTTGGCCCAATGACCACTGATTATCTTGAAATCTAGCTTGGAAGATAGCCAATGAGCTGAGTTAAACGGCAATATGTAGTGGTTATACATTTGAAGACCAGCCTTTGTCGTAAACTCTGGCATAAAAGAGGTTCATTCGCCATTGCAAATCCTACTTGACGGAGCCACAGGTGTTACGCATAGCAGTACATATTCAATAGCATGTTCAACAGCATTTTCAACAAGTTTATATATTTATTATACAGCGAATAAATCAGGAAAAGCTAAAACAAAGTCTAGGTAAACAGATTTAACCCAAATTATAGAGGAAATAGATAGATACAGTGAGACCGAGTTGCTTCAGGAAGATTAATCTTTCAGTGAAGCTAGTTTTGACTCCCCAGGCAGAAAATATGTTTCTGCATGGCGAGGATGCCATGCTGGATTGATAAATTCTAATGCTAATGTCATTGTTTGAAATTAATAATATCAAATATTATTCATTTGAGATTTTTTTTGAGATTTTCTTATTTTATTTGCAATATATAAAAATGTCATCTGTAATGAAATGTGTAAAGTACACATTGGCTTTACTGTGTGTGTGTGTGTGTGTGTGTGTGTGTGTGTGTGTGTGTGTGTGTGTGTGTGTGTGTGTGTGTGTGTGTGTGTGTGTGTGTTGTGTGTGTGTGTGTGTGTGTGTGTGTGTGTGTGTGTGTGTGTGTGTGTGTGTGTTTTGTGTGTGTGTGTGTGTGTGTGTGTGTGCGTGTGATACATTTTTAAAATGTATTTTACAGAAACATGGAATGGAACAGCCCTTCACCGTAGTGATTATGTTCCCTGTACTCTATATATATCTGTTTATTTTACATGTTAATACAGGGCTCATACATGAAAGTATTGTTACTGATTTAAAAAAATCTTCCACAGTGGCAGTGATTCTGATTATGAGCCGCCAATGTCTAGGTGTCCATCTCCCTCTGAAGCTGGTTCATCCAGCCGGACCACCGCTGTCTCCGGCTCCACACCTACCTGGCCATCTAGAGGTGTGAAGTCAGTGACAAAGAAGCGGAGGTGGGGAAGAGAGAAACCTGCAGACTGAGGGCCAGAGGGTCATTGGCACTCTTTGTTAGAAGATGATGTGGAACCAAATCCATCAGTTTTTAGACGCAAATGGCAGCCAGGACCTCAACTAGACATGACTGCAAAGTACAGCCCCCTTCAACTTTTTCAACTGTTTTTCACCTCGTCAGTTGTTGATTCCCTGGTGTCGAACACCAATAAGTACGGGGCTAAGAAACAGGAAAGAAAGAAAGAAAGAGGCATGGAAGACCATTTCCATGTCAGACCTTTTCTGCTACTTTTCAATGGTCATTTACATGGGGCTGTTGAAGTTGAAAACTCTAAGGGACAACTGGAAAACGTCAGCTCTCTATCAACTGCCTTTCCCCATGACTGTCATGTCTTGTAAAAGGTTTCTGACTATCTCACAGGCCCTTCACATCAGTGACCCAGAAGTTGATGGGGAGAATGACAAGAAGAGAGGCACACCAAGGTTTGAGAGGCACCCCAAGGCTGTGCAAAATCAAACCTCTCTACCCCAACATCGTTGAGGCCTGCAAGACCTATTTTCAGCCCGCCCAGAACCTGTCCATCGATGAGAGGATGGTAGCCTCAAAGGCCAGAATCATCCTCAAACAATACATGCGTAACAAACCAACCAAATGGGGTTACAAGCTGTTTGTTTTGGCTGATTCTGTGTGTGCCTACACTTGCAATTTTTTTGTTTATGAGGGGAAAAACAGTTTTGCTACCGGTAACGGACTGAGTTATGATTCCGTTATGGAGTTATTGGATTTTCAACTGCTGGGGAAGGGCTACAAACCGTTTGTGGACAACTTCTACACAAGCCCTACCCTGTTTACAGAGCTGAGGAAGTAGGATGTGTGGGCTTGTGGCACCATTCGGACCAACAGAGTGGGCATTCCAAAGACAAAGGTGAACGACATGCCTAAGCGGGCGGAGCAGGGTACCATGCGATGGATCCATGAAGATGGCCTGCTCTTTGTGAAGTGGATGGGTATCAGAGAGGTGGTCATGTGCTCCAGTATCCACAAGTCCTTCAGTGGAGATCACGTCATCAGGCGTGTGAAGGACGGTGCCAGGGCATGGACCACAAAAAATGTCCCCATTCCAGCTGCTGTGAAGGACTACAGCAAGAGCATGGGAGGTGTGGAACTGTCAGATGCGCTGATAAGATACTACAATGTTCTCCACAAGACCATGAATTGGTACAAGACATTTTTCTATCATTTCATTGACATTGCTGTGGTGAATGCCTTTATCCTCCAGAAGGAAATGGCTAAGAACTGTGGACAGCCCCCCATCTCACAGCTAGCCTTCAGGGACCTGCTCAACCAGGAGCTTGCTGGCTACAGCAAGTCCACTGTAGCACCTTCTGTCCCCTCTACCTCTGTCCCTTCTGCTCCAACAGTGGTGTTCACCTGCCCAGATTAATCTCTGCAGGCATGAATGTGCCTCAGGGCAAAAAGGGCACAGTAGGGAGATGTCGTTGTGCCCTTTGTCACAGGAAATGCCCCATCACCTTCACCACCTGTTCAGTAAGCCTTTGCTTTACGGCAGAAAGAGACTGCTATGGGCCATGGCACCAGCAGCACAATATTGTGTAGAGGACTGAGGGTCTTCACAATATTGTAAAAAGAAAATATGTAAATAGTTACCCTTGTTATTTGTTTGTTTATTAATATTATTATTTTATTTTTTAGATATATATTTTTTGTATACATATTATTTTGTGTGTGTTAGAATGTATGTGTTAGAATAGCATTTATGTATTTTGTATATAGTTATTTCCTTCCAAATGTATCACTGTACCAATTCGGCCACTTGGGTACATTTGGGTACATTTGTGTGGGACACCTGGGTGACTTCATGCTCAATGTCACGTAGCTCGCTCATTTTTGAAGTTATCTGTCCACAACTTTGCTCAGCTGTTGTTGCCATCTTATGTTCTTCATTAAAATCATTCCCAGCATCCTATCTGTATGTTTGGCTGTTCTTGGTCATTTGAAAGATGATGCAGCAACAATAAAAAACAGAAAACGTATGTTTATTTCCTTGTATTTTAATCTACCAGATCTATTGTGTTATATTCTCCTACATTCAATTCACTTTTCCACAAAGGTCAGAGTGTTTCCTTTCAAATGATACCAAGAATATGCATATCCATGCCTCTGGGCCTGAGCTACAGGCAGTTAGATTAGGGTATGTCTTTAGGCGGAAATTGAGAAGAAGGGGGAGGTACCCCAAAGAAGTTTTAAGAGTGTGCTCCTAATCTCAGCTTGTTACCTGTATAAAAGACACCTGGGAGCCAGAAATATTTCTGATTGAGAGGGGGTCAAATACTTATTTCCCTCATTAAAATGCAAATCAATTTACAACATTTTTGACATGCGTTTTTCTGGATTTTGTTGTTGTTGTTATGTCTCTCACTGTTCAAATAAACCTACTATTAAAATTATAGACTGATCATGTCTTTGTCAGTGGGCAAACGTACAAAATCAGCAGGGGATCAAATACTTTTTTCCCTCACTGTATAGGTCTAAAAAGTACCTAACATTTAAACTTTCATCATGAATTAATACAAATTTAAAAAAGCATATCAAGCATCTTTCCTTCCAGTGAAGTTTATATGTGGGACTTGGCAGACCAATCTGAGATACCAAAAAGTATTTTCAGCTGCCGCTGGCGTGGGATCACTCTTTAATGAAAGTGAATAACTACACTACATCATCAAAAGTATGTGGACACCTGCTCGTCGAACATCTCCTTCCAAAATCATGGGCTTTAATATGGAGTTGGTCCCCCCGTTGCTGCTATCACAACCTCCACTCTTCTGGGAAGGCTTTCCACTAGATGTTGGAACATTGCTGTGGGGACTTGCTTCATTCAGCCATGAGCATTAGTGAGGTTGGGCACTGATGTTGGGCAATTAGGCCTGGCTTGCAGTCAGCATTCCAATTCATCACTAAGGGGTTGAGGGGATGGGGATGTGGTTGAGGTCTGGGCTCTGTACAAGCCAGTGAAGTTCTTCCACACTGTTCTCGACAAAACATTTTATATGGACCTCGCTTTGTGAATGGGGGCATTGTCATGCTGAAAGGAAAGGGCCTTCCACAAACTGTTTCCACAAAGTTGGAAGCACAGAATCATCTAGAATGTCGTTGTATGGTGTAGCATTAAGATTTCCCTTCACTGGAACCTAGCCCGGAGCCTTCAGGAGCCTAGCCCGAACCATGAAAAACAGCCCCAGATCATTATTCCTCCTCCACCAAACTTTACAGTTGGCACTATGCTTTGGGGCAGGTAGCGTTTTCCTGGCATCCGCCAAACCCAGATTAGTCCGTGATTCAAAGCCTGATTCATCACTCCAGAGAACTCGTTTCCACTGCTCCATAGTCCAATGGCGGCGAGCTTTGCACCAGTTCAGCTGATGCTTGGCATCGCGCACAGTGATCTTAGGTTTGTGTGCAGATGCTCGGCCATTTAAAGCCATTTCATGAAGCTCTTGTGCTAATGTTGCTTCCAGAGGCAGGTTGGAACTCGGTAGTGAGTGTTGGAACCGAGGACAGACGATTTCAACGCACTATGCTCTTCGGCAGTCAGGTTCTGTGAGCTTGTGTGGCCAACCACTTCGTGGCTTAGGCGTTGTTGCTTCTTGACGTTTCCACTTCACAATAACAGCACTTACAGTTGACCGGGGCATTTTTAGCAGGGCAGTAATTTGACTAACTGACTTATTGGAAAGGTGGCATCCTATAACGGTGCCACGTTGAAAGTCACTGAGCTCTTCAGTATGGCCATTCTACTGCCAATGTTTGTCTATGGAGATTGCATAGGTGTGGCTGAAATTGGCAAATCCACTAATTTGAAAAGGTGTCCACATACTTTTGTATATTTAGTCCATGACTCCAAAAAATGTACTGACATACTTTTGTATATATAGTGTGTGTCTCCAAAAAATATACTGAATATACTCATGATATCGCCTTACACTTACAAGGGGTCATACATTAGAAGTTTGTGCAGCCACTTTACTCATGTTTCAGGTAAAGTATCTAAACCATAATTACAAAAAATCAGTTGATCTAATCTGAAAATGACAGTAGATTAGCCTTTATTGTGTTCCTGAAGTGCATCCTCTCCTTATAATCTCTGAGTGTTGATCAACAGAATCCTAGTGTATCGCTGTGCCATTGCTGGAGAGCCCCCCTGCCCCACTTCCTCTTGTCACCGAGGTGACCGCAGACCTTATGTGTCCAGATGCCAAACATGCGGCCGTGGCGGCAGGAGCGTCCTGGAAGGCGGCCAGAAAGCATGTGGGCTGAAAGGGACATATTCTCTGGAGCTGCTGTCTCCCTCTCTCTGGGGACATAAGCCTCATTGTCCCTGTCCTGTCCTCCATGCCACTTAATGGTGCAGAACATAATTGTACAGTATTGTCAACTGTTCCTTGTCTTTTTCCCTCCAGCTCAGTAGGTGTTTTAGTGCCCCGTCCTCTTTTATCTCTTTCTTCTTCCGATGCCTCACTTTGCTACTTTTCGCTAGATTGCTTAATGTGCCTCTTGAGCGATGGGCTAATTGTGAGAGAACAACTAAGCCATCTGATTCCTCCCCCCTTTAGGGTGTTGTCACTCGAGTACAGGAAAAGACTTGAGGTCAGTCCAATATCCCACTGGGCAAAAACTGGTTGAATCAATGTTGTTTTCATGTCATGTCAACCCCCAAAATAAATGTTATGACATTGAGTCAACATGGAAAACTGATTGGATTTGCAAAAAATCATCAAGGTAAGGGCATTTCATTTTAGATTTTTCTTTTCCTAAATCCAGTGACACGGTGACATTTGTTTGTTGATTTCATGTTGAATTCACGTTAGTTGACAACTCAACAAATGTTCATCAAAACTAGACATTGAACTGACTGACGTCTGTTTCCAGTGGGATCTGTCTAGGGGCCTTAAATCATGCACAGCTCGTGGGGCTCATGGTCCGCTTAAAGAGAAATGCTAGAATCCTCTGTCCTCTTAGTGATTTGTTTACATTTTGTATGTGTGTGTGTGTGTGTGTGTGTGTGTGTGTGTGTGTGTGTGTGTGTGTGTGTGTGTGTGTGTGTGTGTGTGTGTGTGTGTGTGTGTGTGTCAGTCACAGATCTCAACCCAATTGAACACTTTTTAAGGGAGATTCTGGAGTGCTACTACTTCAAGAAAGGAAAATCCCTCACTGAAATATTTTGTCCGTTTGAATGTCTTTTTTTTTAGCAGTGGTCAGAACAAATAAACACTTTTGTTAGCAGCCTTCGTCAGCGTTTGGAGAACAATAGACACCCACCCATAGTTAGTTCTGTAATACGAACTTTCAATTCTCTCTTAGACTTTCTAACATAATAATAATGACCTGGACATTAATGGAAATAGACAGCAAATTTCAATTACAATACATTTGACCCCTGATATACATTTTCTTTCCTGCATGAGGTTGAAGAAAGACATTTTCCTTATTATTGGATTCGTCCGTGGTAGGCTGTCATTGCAAATAAGAATTTGTTCTCAACTGACTTGCCTAGTTAAAAAAAGGTACAATATATATATATTTTTATACAGATAATAATAATAATAATTATGACATGGAAAATTGCCCGAGGGGAGGGTAGATATGTAACCCCTACGCATTTCCTATTAATCTGCTCTAATTCATCTGATTCTGGCCCGGCGCCTGAGTCAGTGTTTTTCACCATCAACAAAACACCAAATGATGGAATTTGTTGTGGAAGAATGGTGTCGCATCCCTCCAATAGAGTTCCAGACACTATAGAAGCTGTTTTGGTGGCTCGTGGTGGCCCCACGCCCTATTAAGACGCTCCATGTTGGTGGTTCCTTTATTTTGGTAGTTATCTGTGTCTTTCCTATGCACTGTGCATATGTCATATGTACTGTATTTGTGACACATGTATGCTTCCAGTTTTCACAAAACCATCCACTCAATATTGTAGATATCTATCCCTATCTCCAGGTCTAACAAGCTTGTCCAGTCCAGGCATCCAAATCGAAAGGAAAAAGTGTTATAATCCAATCACTTAAAGGCCCATCTCCCTTGTCGGCCCTATAAAGCTGTCTCTCCTTCTGTGTGCGCAGAGAAATACGTTCCCCTTTAATAGACAGGTGATCAAACCAGCTGGGAGACAGCTTTGGCCAAGATGGGTTGTCTACACACTTTTACCCAGTCTCCCCTATTGTCTTGGTAATGTCACAGCTGTGACCCTGTCTGGACCCTACCCTCATCCTCTTTTCTTTTCCTATACCTTCCGCCCCATTTCATACTGTCTGGATCCCGGTCTACACGTGGTGGACTCTAGGAACAGCATCCTGCTCCCACCCCCGACCTTGGGCGTTAAAGCACCCCCCAGCTCCTCGCATCTAATCCTGTTTTAATTTGGCTTCTTTTCCACACTCCGCTACTTCTGAGAGAGAGAGAGAGATACACCGAGAGAGGTAGAGAGAAAGAGAGGTAGAGAGAGAGAGAGAGAGATGCAGGGAGAGAGAGTGAGAAAGAGATACAGAGAGAGAGATACAGAGAGAGAGAGAGAGACACAGAGAGAGAGAGAGAGATACAGGCAGAGAGAGAGTGAGAGAGAGATACAGAGAGAGAGATACAGAGAGAGAGAGTTGCAGAGAGAGAGAGAGAGTGAGAAAGAGATACAGAGAGAGAGAGTGAGAAAGAGATACAGAGAAAGAGTGAGAGAGAGATACAGAGAGAGAGATACAGAGAGAGAGAGATACAGAGAAAGAGATACAGAGAGAGAGAGTGAGAAAGAGATACAGAGAGAGAGGGTTATGTAACTGTTAGTTTTACTCCACTGACCTGCCTTCTTTTCTCTCATGTAGGTTTACAGTCTTCTCTTTTTAGTCACTTAGTACAGAGTACACATGGGTTGAGTTCATTACTTGCTCACTTACTACCTATAGCTTTGTTCACTAGTGCAAACCTAAGTTGGCTACTAATGCTGCCAGCAAACTGCAATCAACATTTCTAACAACATTTGCATAAGCATCATTTTGATATGCAGTTGCCCCGCAGACAATCCACTGTTGCAGCAGGTCCAAGGTTATACTTGGAGGGATACCATTCCCAGATGGCCACAAGAGAACAAGCTCTAAGTACTAGATGGCTATAGATGGTGACAATGTGCTATGAATGTAGGGTAGAGTAGTAATACCAATGAGAGTGTGCTCACATAGTGTGTGTACTTTTTCACTCTGTCTAATAATGCCGACCAGAACCGTACTCTGATAGCTTAGAAGTTTTTTCTTCACATCGTCCTTTCCAGCATGGTTCCAGCTACTTAGGTGGATGCACCATCACACCAGGCTGATCGGATGAACTTGTCTCAGTTGTGTGGAAAAAGGCTACAGTCCAGATTGGGTCTGAACTCTTTGGCATGAGCCAATTCGGTTTTAGGATGAGCCTTTTGCCCATTAGCAGTCATTAGCGTCCTGCCTCAGCCTTTTTAGCACACCACTGATAGTGGTGGTTAATCATTAGCCAGTGAGGTGTGTGACGCTAGCTAGCAAAGGGAGGGCACTATGGTACTAATGAGAGGAGAGGACAGCCAGACCTTTCCCTCTCTTTTGTCTCCCTCTCTCCCACCATCATTATCTTAATGTGTACTCCTCTCTCCCCACTTAAAGGCCTCTGCCAATTTGGTATGAGGTATACAAATACAAATCTGAAGCCCTGTGATAATGGTGGTGAATGCAAATTAATTGATTCAGGCTCCTTGTCAGTTTGCTGTTCTCTGCCCATGTGTTTTATTAATATGCAAACCTTGGCTGTTGAACGATAAGTGCTAACCACAGGAGGTTGGTGGCACCTTAATTGGGGAGGACGGGGTCGTGGTAATGGCTGGAGTGGAATGGTTTTAAACACATGGTTTCTATGTGTTTGATGTCATTCCATTTGCTCTGTTCAAGCCATTATTATGAGCCGTCCTCCCCTCAGCAGCCACTGGCGCTAACACCTCCCCAATTAAAACACATGGAAATGTACTTGCCATTGCTAGGCGGGCTGAATGGCACAAAAGAGAGAGAATGTAGCGTCTTGACACCTAGGTATGTATGAAATGTATGTACAGTACCAGTCAAAAGTTTGGACATACCTACTCATTCCAGGGTTTTTCTTTATTTGTACTATTTTCTACATTGTAGAATAATAGAAAATACATCAAAACAATGGACATATATGGAATCATGTAGTAACCAAAAAAGTGTTAAACAAATATATTTTATATTTGAGATTCTTCAAAGTAGCCACCCTTTGCCTTGGCATTCTCTCAACCAGCTTCATGAGGTGGTCACATGGAATGCATTTCAATTAATAGGTATGCCTTGTTAAAAGTTAATTTGTGGAATTTCTTTCCTTCTTAATCTGTTTTAGCCAATCAGTTGGGTTGTGACAAGGTAGGGGTGGTATACAGAAGATAGCCCTATTTGGTAAAAGACCAAGTCCATATTATGGCAAGAACAGCTCAAATAATAAACATCAAGCGCTATGATAAAACTGGCTCTCATGAGGACCGCCACTGGAATGGAAGACCTAGAGTTACCTCTGCTGCAGAGGATAAGTTCATTCAAGTTACCAGCTTCAGAAAATGCAGCCCAAATAAATGCTTCACAGAGTTCAAGTAACAGACACATCTCAACATCAACTGTCAAGAGGAGACTGTGTGAATCAGGCCTTCATGATCAAATTTCTGCAAAGAACCCACTACTAATGGACACCAATAAGATGAGACTTGCTTGGGCCGAGAAACACGAGCAATGAACATTAGACCGGTGGAAATCTGTCCTTTTGGTCTGGAGTGCAATTTTGAGATTTTTGGTTCTAACCGCCGTGTCTTTGTGAGACGTACAGTAGGTGAACGGATGATCTCCGGATATGTGGCTCCCTCCTTGAAGCATGGAGGAGGAGGTGTGATGGTATGGGGTGCTTTGCTGGTGACACTGTCTGTCATGTATTTAGTATTCAAGGCACACTTAACCAGCATGGCTACCACAGTATTCTGCAGCGATACGCCATCCCATCTGGTTTGCGCTTAGTGGGACTATCATTTGTTTTTCAACAGGACAATGGCCCAACACACTTCCAGGCTGTGTAAGGGCTATTTGATCAAGAAGGAGAGTGATGGAGTGCTGCATCAGATGACCTGGCCTCCACAATCACCTGACCTCAACCAAATTGAGATGGTTTTGGATGAGTCGGACCGCAGAGCAGAGCAGCCTACATGTGCTCAGGATATGTGGGAACTCCTTCAAGACTGTTGGATAATAATTGCTCATGAAGCTGGTTGAGAGAATGCCAAGAGTGTGCAAAGCTGTCATCAAGGCAAAGGGTGGCTACTTTGAAAAATCTCAAATATAAAATATATCTGGATTTGTTTAACACTTTTTTGATGACTACATTATTCCATATGTGTTATTTCATAGTTTTGATGTCTTCACTATTATTTATTTGACTGGTACTTCACATTGACTCTTTGACCCTTCACAGGTGTAGACTTCCGATGATGCAGATCTCTAGACCATTAATGCAGACGTGCAGACATGCAGTCACCTTTCTCTATGTATAAATCATATTGACTAATGACATTATTGCACATAATAAAAATAACCTAGATATTTGCCCAAATGTTGATTAAAGCCAAAGGAGCCAAATTCCATTCTGAGAACCATTCATTACACTGTAATACAGGGATGGGCAACTTTGATATGAGGGTGGGGGCCAAAATCTGAACTCCTCATGAGTTGAACTCCTCCTCACTCGCAGTTGCTCACGGGTCTGTGTACACACATCCATGCCCCCCACACACACACACACACACATTGCTGGGAAAAATGTGTAGCTGCTCTCTTGACAGTGAAGACAAAACCCTATGTTTTAGAGTGAATATTGTGCAATTCTACACACTTTGCCATGTGGTGTAGAGAAAGATTTTACAATGATATAACAAATAGTTTGTTTTCAGTTTTTAATATGATATCTGAGTGAGACTGACTAACAGAAACAATGGGGGCCCCCGGTTGGTAATTCGACCATGAAAACAAGTTTAGATAGCTGGCTGCTAAACTATATTAAAAACATGTTAGCTGACATGGGCCAATTGACTGACTATGAGTGACTCATATAACAAAAAGAAAAACTGCTGATGCACAACCAAATTCCGAAATTTGAACCCTGAGTATTCTATCACTCTAACTTGCAACAGTAAGTTGAAACCCCGACTGAGACCCCCACCCCCTCCAAAAAGACATATTTTTGTTGTTGTTGTGGATATTGATCCTAGGGCCTTCAGAAGGGCCCATCCCTGGACTAGAGCAATGAGCTGTGACTAATTGTTGTGTCTCAGGTACTAGAGCAGAAGTAGAACCTCCCCTCTCAACTCCCCAACTCTTCCCTCCAGTCCCTTCTGGTCTACCGTATTGTCCATCCTGTTTGTTTACAAATCAATTGTTGTGTCTCAGGTACTAGAGCAGAAGTACAACCTCCCCTCTCAACTCCCCAACTCTTCCCTCCAGTCCCTTCTGCTCTGCCGTATTGTCCATCCTGTTTGTTTACAAATCAATCCAACACCTTTCATTTTCTATTTTTTTGTGAAAACCAAGCCACTCCTCCTTTTCTTCTCCCCCCAGGGCCCGATGAGTCAAAATGGAGGGCTGGGCTCAGGTGACGCTGATTGGGTGAGGCTAGAGGGTGATGCCAATGGGACGATTGTTCCTGTCCCTGTAACTGCTCTAGCAGGTCACTGTGGGGATCAGAGTGGGCATCCATGGATAGATGTGGGGGGCATCGGTGCTCATTACTCACATGTATGAGACCATATTATAGAAAAAATGTCTAAGACAGAGGGGGCTGGTGGGAGTAGCTATTGGAGGATGGGCTCATTGTAATGGCTGTAATGGAATAAATGGAACATAGTAAATGTGGTTTCCATATATTGATCTGTTTGATACTATTCCATTAATTCCATACCAGCCATTACAATGAGCCCATTCTCCTATAGCTCCTGCTGGAGGGTCATGTCAGAATGAGCCTGCAGGAAGTGTACCACATGAGGGAGGAGGATGTCTTCCCTGTAATGCACAGTGTTGAGATTGCCTGCAATGACAACAAGCTCAGTCCCATGATGCTGTGACACACCGCCCTAGACCATGACGGACCCTCCACCTCCAAATCGATCCCGCTCCAAAGTACAGGCCTCAGTGTAACGCTTATTCCTTCGACGATAAACACGAATGCCTTAACAACAGTCCTACAAGCCCTCAGTCCAGCCTCTCTCAGCCTATTGCGGACAGTCTGAGCACTGATGGAGGGATTGTGCGTTCCTGGTGTAACTCAGGCAGTTGTTGTTGCCATCTTGTATCTGTCCCGCAGGTGTGATGTTCAGATGTACCGATCCTGTGCAGGTGTTGTTACACGTGCTCTGCCACTGCGAGGACGATCAGCTGTCTGTCCTGTCTCTGTTACGCCCCTGAAAACAGGGGAGAAATAATCACGAGAGTGATACGGTGTTGTATTCTCAATTCAACTATTAGTTCAATCTTTACAAAAGTAACACATTACAAAACAACAGAAAACCCATTATACAAATAACACAGCAAAATATCTTATTAACAACGTACATGTTCATTCACAATCGACATAAAATGGCAGCTACTCTCAGTACGATGCTATTCTTCACTTCAACCGAGCAGGGCTAATATTACTCTCTTCAAACATAACTCTAACTTCCTCAAGACGTTACTAAGACACACCTTAAACACTCTTGACCTGTTAGCGAGTTATAACATTTAAATTACTCTTTTTTTAATCATCAATAAAGTACCTGAAAACAGGGGAGAAATAATCACGAGAGTGATACGGTATTGTTTTCTCAATTCAACTTTTAGTTCAATGAGAAAAGACCGCGATTTCCCCGGGAATATGGGTGGAGACCAGAGCAATCGATCTCCGGCTCATAGATTAAGAGCATTTCGTAGATCACAGATTAACACTTTTAAGCACCACAAAATAAAGTAATCAATATAACGTTTACACATTACTCTCACAATTCGTACCCTTTGACGGATTTTAACTTTAACACAATTATATTAATTTTATCAATCTCTATCAACTAATACTGAATGCATCTTTTTAACCTTAGATGTTTTAAGATCCTCACATACTTACTAATACTTTTTAATGTATAACAGGCTATGAATATTTCCTTTAACCTGTCACATCTCCCTGTAGCGCTGTCTTAGGCGTCTCACAGTAAGGACATTGCAATTTATTGCCCTGGCCACTTCTGCAGTCCTCATGCTTCCTTGCAGCATGCCTAACGCACGTTCACACAGATGAGCAGGGACCCTGGGCATCTTTCTTTTGGTGTTTTTCAGAGTCAGTAGAAAGGCCTCTTTAGTGTTCTAAGTTTTCATAACTGTGACCTTAATTGCCTACCGTCTGTAAGCTGTTAGTGTCTAATGACCGTTCCACAGGTGCATGTGCATTAATTGTTTGTGGTTCATTGAACAAGCATGAGAAACAGTGTTTAAACCCTTTACAGTGAAGATTTGTGGAGTTATTTAGATTTTTACGAATTATCTTTGAAAGACAGGGTCCTGAAAAAGGGACGTTTCTTTTTTTGCTGAGTTTAGTGCTGGTCTTTCTTTCAACTCATTTGAGCACGTGATTGGGCCTGTCTTGAGGGGCGAAGGGGCGGGGCTTAAATGTTTTGTCACTATTCCATTGGTTCCATTGTGCCAGGTAAGCCCAATCAAACACAACTTACATATTTGGAAGAAAACAATACTATTTGAACCCAGGTCTAACATATTGTCATGAACATAGCAGCCACATCAAACCTATTTTATGGTTGGTGAGGTTGTTATTGCAGCATCTGGTAGAATTTATGGAATGTCACACATGGTGTTTATCTCACTGGGATGAAAAACATCAAGACCTCCCAGGAAGGCCCTTTCAGATGGAACCCCATCACATTCAGTCCCTTAGTCGATGACAGATAGCTTTACAACGTCCCACAGACCCTACCGTGAGAATACTGAGCTCACCCACTTAACACACAGAAATTTACCACACAAAAAAGCTGAAAAATCAGACAAAAAGTAACATTTCAGAATCTCTAACCAATCAAATCCAATAAAAAAACACAATGCTTTGCTATGTTTTGGGAGTGTGAAAGAAAAACGAGTGATGGCTCCCAATGAAAGCCAATGAAAGGAGGGCCATTTGCTAAGCTATCATTCATGAGCTAGGGTCCCATGCCTGCACAAGCTTGCTCCCAGCTCCACACACTTGTTGCCATTGTGACACACTGGCAGGGAGAAGCCTCTGTGGTCCCAGGGATCAATTCAAATCCTGACAACACCACACTAAACCAGGCTGCCATTTGTCCCAAGCAACCCCCCAAGAACCCCCTCTCTCCCCATCTGTCAGGGGGCCCCCAAGGCACATTGTGTGTGTGTGTGTGTGAATGTGTGTGGGAGGGAAAGGGGGTGTATGAGAGGAGGTTAATCAGTATTTGGATGAGGAAGAGAGAAGAGAGGAGGAGGTGGAGGAAAGTGTGTGTGTGTGTGTGTGTGTGTGTGTGTGTGTGTGTGTGTGTGTGTGTGTGTGTGTGTGTGTGTGTGTGTGTGTGTGTGTGTGTGTGTGTGTGTGTGCGAGTGTGTGTGTGTGTGTGTGTGTGTGCGACTGTGTGTGTGTGTGTGTGTGTGTGTGTGTGTGTGTGTGTGTGTGTGTGTGTGTGTGTGTGCGAGTGTGTGTGCGTGTGTGTGTGTGTGTGTGCGAGTGTGTGTGTGCGTGCGAGTGTGTCTGAGTGTGTCTGAGTGTGTGTGCGAGTGTGTGTGAGTGAGTGAGAGAGGAGGAGTTTGTCATTATGTTGATTTTCCTGTTTTCTTTTCAATGCCATTAGAGGAATACATTATTTTATGTTCCTTTCTGGTCAGGCAGTCTGTCACCTATGCTGCCCATTTTTATGTTGCAGCGAGGGTGGTCACAGAGGCAACTAGGAACCTGAGAATCAGGTCAATTATAGATGATGGCTTGCTGATAAGAAAGAAAGGAAGTGAGAGAGAGACAGGGAGGGAAAGAGAGGGAGTCTGCTGGTTTATAATAGACAGTTAGAATACCTCCGGGTCAACCTACAGACAGAGTGGAGCTTGACCTGGCTGCCTGGTTTTGTCCAGCCTGTTGTGATGCTCCTAACAAGATCCGTTCTCACACAGACCTCCCCCTCAGGAGCCACGCAAACCTTAGGTTTTCGCATGGCAGCGCTTTCTCACCGAGCTGCTTCACACGCATCTATGCACACCTGCAAATTCTCAGCCACCGCTTTTCCTCCCTCTCTATTTGGTGCTACGGCATTGACGGTGCATAAAGGAACGACAAAGCCGCACAACTATTTGTTCTTCCCTTAATTAGGAAATCTGAGCGATCCCTTTCAACTCCTTCCATTCGGCAGACCATGTCAAAGCAACAACCCCTGTTAAGTTTTCATCCCGGTGGACCTGAAACAACCCGGGTGCTCTTCCCTGCCTACGGCAGCATTGGATTGAGGTTCATGTTGGCTCTAGGCCACAATAGGACAAGTACTGACCCCTGACCTTTGTAGCGACCTGTTCTCTTCCAGGGGTTAGGGGCTGGGGCAGATGTGGGTAAACTTCCAGTGAACTAGAGAATGGAGCACACTTGTTAAAAGAGCGTCAGTTTTCTCCCTGGCTTTTGAGTAGGTAAACCCCAAGTGGAAGATGGTTCTAATTGGGGAAAGGTTAGAATGTGCGGTTCAAATAGCAGCAGACCAGCTGAAGCACACAATGGCTATCGGTAGAAGAGCGGGAGACTCAGTGGATGAAAGGTGCTTGTTCGGGCATGGTCCTAATTGGGAGATGAATGTGTCTTAGGTATCAAAAGAAGCCCTCGGAAACATCACTGCACACCAATTTAATTGGGATAGGTGTACATATTAAGAAAATACTAAATTGATAGAACGAGGGTTAGGGTTATTCCTAGGATTAATAACTAGCTAGCATTTCATGTAATAATCAACCTAATTTCCGCCTTCTCATTGGTGAAAAATGTTAAATGTATTTTTTGAGCAGGCTTAACCTATTTCAGAGACATTAACTGTGGCTGCAGACATTCCGACTTAGCCTACTAGATACAGTGCCTTGCGAAAGTATTCGGCCCCCTTGAACTTTGCGACCTTTTGCCACATTTCAGGCTTCAAACATAAAGATATAAAACTGTATTTTTTTGTGAAGAATCAACAACAAGTGGGACACAATCATGAAGTGGAACGACATTTATTGGATATTTCAAACTTTTTGAACAAATCAAAAACTGAAAAACTGGGCGTGCAAAATTATTCAGCCCCTTTACTTTCAGTGCAGCAAACTCTCTCCAGAAGTTCAGTGAGCATCTCTGAATGATCCAATGTTGACCTAAATGACTAATGATGATAAATACAATCCACCTGTGTGTAATCAAGTCTCCGTATAAATGCACCTGCACTGTGATAGTCTCAGAGGTCCATTAAAAGCGCAGAGAGCATCATGAAGAACAAGGAACACACCAGGCAGGTCCGAGATACTGTTGTGAAGAAGTTTAAAGCCGGATTTGGATACCAAAAGATTTCCCAAGCTTTAAACATCCCAAGGAGCACTGTGCAAGCGATAATATTGAAATGGAAGGAGTATCAGACCACTGCAAATCTACCAAGACCTGGCCATCCCTCTAAACTTTCAGCTCATACAAGGAGAAGACTGATCAGAGATGCAGCCAAGAGGCCCATGATCACTCTGGATGAACTGCAGAGATCTACAGCTGAGGTGGGAGACTCTGTCCATAGGACAACAATCAGTCGTATATTGCACAAATCTGGCCTTTATGGAAGAGTGGCAAGAAGAAAGCCATTTCTTAAAGATATCCATAAAAAGTGTCGTTTAAAGTTTGCCACAAGCCACCTGGGAGACACACCAAACATGTGGAAGAAGGTGCTCTGGTCAGATGAAACCAAAATTGAACTTTTTGGCAACAATGCAAAACGTTATGTTAGGCGTAAAAGCAACACAGCTCATCACCCTGAACACACCATCCCCACTGTCAAACATGGTGGTGGCAGCATCATGGTTTGGGCCTGCTTTTCTTCAGCAGGGACAGGGAAGATGGTTAAAATTGATGGGAAGATGGATGGAGCCAAATACAGGACCATTCTGGAAGAAAACCTGATGGAGTCTGCAAAAGACCTGAGACTGGGACGGAGATTTGTCTTCCAACAAGACAATGATCCAAAACATAAAGCAAAATCTACAATGGAATGGTTCAAAAATAAACATATCCAGGTGTTAGAATGGCCAAGTCAAAGTCCAGACCTGAATCCAATCGAGAATCTGTGGAAAGAACTGAAAACTGCTGTTCACAAATGCTCTCCATCCAACCTCACTGAGCTCGAGCTGTTTTGCAAGGAGGAATGGGAAAAAATTTCAGTCTCTCGATGTGCAAAACTGATAGAGACATACCCCAAGCGACTTACAGCTGTAATCACAGCAAAAGGTGGCGCTACAAAGTATTAACTTAAGGGGGCTGAATAATTTTGCACGCCCAATTTTTCAGTTTTTGATTTGTTAAAAAAGTTTGAAATATCCAATAAATGTCGTTCCACTTCATGATTGTGTCCCACTTGTTGTTGATTCTTCACAAAAAAATACAGTTTTATATCTTTATGTTTGAAGCCTGAAATGTGGCAAAAGGTTGCAAAGTTCAAGGGGGCCGGATACTTTCGCAAGGCACTGTATGACAGAACATTATCACTTACACAAACCTTATACACAGTGGCTATTTTAGCATGTAAATCTTGGTGGGGCAAACAAAAACACATTTTTCTTTTATTTATTTGTTCACCTTTATTTAACCAGGTAGGCCAGCTGAGAACAAGTTCTCATTTACAACTGCGGCCTGGCCAAGATAAAGCAAAGCAGTGCAACAAAAACAACAACAAGGAGTTACAAATGGGATAAACAAACGTACAGTCAATAACACAATAGAAAAATGTATGTACAGTATGTGCAAATGTAATAAGGTTGGGAGGTAAGGCAATAAATAGGCCATAGTGGTGAAATAATTACAAATTAGCATTAACACTGGTGTGTTAATGTGCAGATGATGATGTGCAAGTAGAGATACTGGGGTGCCTAGCAAAGACTTATAGAGGACCTGGAGCCAGTGGGTTTGGCGACGAATTTGTAGCGAATTGGGGGATGCGTGCCAGCAAAGCTACAACCCAACACTAAACAATACATTCATTGCACTATAACGGTGACAAACAGTGCCCACAAACTGTTAGGGCCTACATAAAGCTGTCCCAACAGCAGAGTCCCAACTGCAGTCCCAACACCTTACCACTGCTACACCTGGCAATCAGGGAGCCTTGTCTGGCAGTGAAACAGTTCATTCAGCCTCATTTACTGCCTTTAAAAAAATGTAGTTAATATGGCTGGTTGCATAAACAAATGTGGTTTCTACTGACAATTGAGATGTACAAACTATGGCATAAGGGGACGATAAGCGGATAAGAGGCAATTCGTAATTTCGATTAAGACACTAATGAGCGAGATTGGATGGATGTAGTCAATATAACCATTTGTTCAGGACTTTTGAAATGTACAGCGACAGAATTCAGAACATGGGCCGTTCTTACAATGTTCAACCTGTACAGTCGTGGCCAAAAGTTTTGAGAATGACACAAATATTAATTTTCACAAAGTCTGCTGCCTCAGTGTCTTTAGATATTTTTGTCAGATGTTACTATGGAATACTGAAGTATAACTACAAGCACTTCATAAGTGTCAAAGGCTTTTATTGGCAATTTACATGAAGTTGATACAATATTTGCAGTGTTGACCCTTCTTTTTCAAGTCCTCTGCAATCCACCCTGGCATGGTGTCAATTAACTTATGGGCCTGACTGATGGCTGCCTATTCTTGCATAATCAATGCTTGGCGTTTGTCAGAATTTGTGGGTTTTTGTTTGTCCACCCGCCTCTTGAGGATTGACCACAAGTTCTCAATGGGATTAAGGTCTGGGAAGTTTCCTGGCCATGGACACAAAATATCGATGTTTTGTTCCCCGAGCAATTTAGTTATCACTTTTGCCTTATGGCAAGGTGCTCCATTATGCTGGAAAAGACATTGTTCGTCACCAACCTGTTCCTGTATGGTTGGGAGAAGTTGCTCTCGGAGGATGTGTTGGTACCATTCTTTATTCATGGCTGTGTTCTTAGGCAACATTGTGAGTGAGCCCACTGCCTTGGCTGAGAAGCAACCCCACACATGAATGGTCTCAGGATGCTTTACTGTTGGCATGACACAGGACTGATGGTAGTGCTCACCTTGTCTTCTCCGGACATGTGGTTTTCCGGATGCCCCAAACAATCGGAAAGTGGATTCATCAGAGAAAATTACTTTATCCCAGTCCTCAGCAGTCCAATCCCTGTACCTTTTGCAGAATATCAGTCTGTCCCTGATGTTTTTCCTGGAGAGAAGTGGCTTCTTTGCTGCCCTTCTTGACACCAGGCCATCCTCCAAAAGTCTTCACCTCACTGTGCGTGCAGATGCACTCACACCTGCCTGCTGCCGTTCCTGAACAAGCTCTGTACTGGTGGTGCCCCGATCCCGCAGCTGAATCAACTTTAGGAAACGGTCCTGGTGTTTGCTGGACTTTCTTGGGCGCCCTGAAGCCTTCTTCACAACAATTGAACCGCTCTCCTTGACGTTCTTGATGATCTGATAAATGGTTGATTGAGGTGCAATCTTACTGGCAGCAATATCCTTGCCTGTGAAGCCCTTTTTGTGCGAAACAATGATGACGGCATGTGTTTCCTTGCAGGTAACCATATTTGATAGAGGAAGAACAATGATTCCAAGCACCACCCTCCTTTTGAAGCATCCAGTCTGTTATTCCAGTCTGTTATTCAAACATTCAGCATGACAGAGTGATCTACAGCCTTGTCCTCGTCAACACTCACACCTGTGTTAACGAGAGAATCACTGACATGATGTCAGCTGGTCGTTTTGTGGCAGGGCTGAAATGCAGTGTAAATGTTTTGGGGGGGATTCAGTTCATTTGCATAGCAAAGAGTGACTTTGCAATTAATTGCAATTCATCTGATCACTCTTAATAACATTTGGAGTATATGCATATTGCCATCATACAAACTGAGGCAGCAGACTTTGTGAAAATTAATATTTGTGTCATTCTCAAAACCTTTGGCCACGACTCTACACAAAGTCAGAAACGTAGGATAAATGAAGGGGGCATTTAAGCAGACAATGAGAACTCTTACAATATTTGTTGATTACATTTCTCTAAAACAGGCTATAGTCTACATGTGCACCACCAAGTCAGAACAGTAGGCAAAATGAAGAGGGGGAAAAAGGACCAAATTATTAGGGAGAGGCACATAGCCTACTAACAGCTTACTACACAACATACACGTCATATTACTTTCTTAGCTACAGTATACATACATATCTCCCTGGCATATTACAATATTTATGCAGCAGCATACAATACATTTTTGGACACACCTTGTGGTGCTGTGCTCACTTGAACAGGAAGGTGGCGCAGCGGTCCTTCGTGGACAAGTTTTGTCATCAAAGTGTGGCATTCTCTGGATTTATGGTGCTTTCAAACAACTAGGAACTCTGAAAAAAACAAGGTTTAATCATGAAAACGTCAGTGATCTTCAGGTCGTAGGTCTAGAAAGAGGCCCCAGTTCCTTACAATTCCAAGTTGGATGACCGTTCAAAACGTATTTTCCCAGTCGTAGTTAGTTTTTTCCCAGAGTTCACAGTTTTCTTCGGAGGAAACACGCCCACGCCACTGAATAGCATGCTGGTGATTGCTTTGCAATGCTTGCAGTTAGCCACTAATTCCTTCCAAACCACTCATTGTTGAATTTGCGATTTCCAACTGGTTGTATAATGTTTGTCCAATGGCCGATGAGCACCAATACTTTTTGTCTATAATTTCTATTCTTTATTTCTATGACAAGGATTAAAACGCATTTGCCGACTTGTCGACTTGACTCATGATGATGACTGTTAGCTTGCTAGCTAAGGTTTTGAAAGTATGATGTTGACATGATCAGTCCAATCAAAGCTACTGTAGATAATGTGATTTAACGTAATTGTATCTGTGGCCAATAACCTGGAGGCTTCATGGATGGGCACTTCTAATGTAACTCCATGGCAGCACCCAAGGGGCTTGAATTTTCGAGCTCTACCCTTAGATTAGGCGGTGAGGTAGTGTCCCAATGAGTGACAGAACAATGAGCCAATCCCGGCGCAACTAGAGAACATTACTCAATCATGGTGCAACGAGAGAACATTACCAAACCCTATGCTCCGTATTTTCCATTGGCTTCCCCACCACTACAGAAAGCACTGAGCAAGGCTGAAACACATGTATTTTGGAGCTGCCTTACTCAAGAAAGCAAAAAAGAGACCAAGTTGTATCCAGCTTTATTAACTCACAGATTTTTAAAAAAATAGTTTGCTTGATTACAAACTGATATGTGACACGTATATTATTGCCAAAATAACATGCAAAAGGCCCTGAATGACGGATCGCTACTAGTAACTTTGAATACTTTCTGGTGTAAGACAGCAGTGCATGTTGCATTGTAGGCTACTCAATCAATGGTTCTCAATGCGCCCTCACCATAAACTATTTACAATTGCGACAAACCAGAAGCACTCATGTTATTTTGAGGAGGAACAAAGTAAACAAAATTACCTGCATTGTTACCCACAGTTATCATTTGTCTGCATTTGCCATCAAATTACTGTGTTGCTTTTCTCTCGCAGACGACTTGCAAAGAACAAATAGTCCTACAATGTAAATTTCCCATAGGCTCTACTGAAATGTAGGCCTGAAGCCTATGCCTACGAGGTTTGTAGTAATGTCGCATATGGGGTACAATAAGGGAGACAGTCTGAAATATGTTTGTGGGAAAGTTTTATGGGGTTATCAATTCATTTGAAGTGGAATATCCTCGACATTTTAATTTTGGGTTGCCTAGTTTCCGGTTTGTCGTTTTGACATGCCACATGCCAGTAGAATAATGCCATACAGAAATTCTGCTGACTGCAACCTAATGAGTGTTGAGGCTAATGATTAAAGGCAGTGGCCTATAAGAGCAGAGACAATGGCTGGGAAAGGTAATAACCGGCCACTTAAATCACCCCAAATGGGACAGGCTCGTTGGGCACTGTGGGGAGACCCTTTCTCCATCCCTGTAAACTCATCTCCTCTGCTCAAAAATGTCAGGGTATCAAGCAGAGCAGCCCCATTCCAGGGGTGTCGGCGGGGTTACAGCACCGGTGTGTCCCGAGTGTGAACCACTCTCATTTTTTCCATGGCCAAAGAGTCATAAATGTCTTGTCCCTATTGTGTGGGAACTCATCGTGGACATTGTCTCTGTGGCTCTGCCCACCAGTAGCCAATCAGGGGAACATGGTATCCTATCGAGCTGCAGTCTAGCATTCCTGGCATTTCCAGTCGGCTGTCTGGCATAAGGTCGGCAGAGACATGGTCAAGCCGTGGAACGTTGTTTTGGTCCTTTAACCAGGTATGGAGACTGTGGTTGTCTCCTGGTTGGAATGTCATTATCTCCCAAACATGTTGCCCCAGAGTGATGGTCAGGACAGGACCCAAACAAACTAATATTGATCTGCATATAGAAACTGTCAGAGTTGCTACGTAATTCTGACATAAGTACATATATATTAGTATTATTCACTTCTCTATCTGAGGAAATGTATGGTGTTTCTTGATTGCGCCACTTTTCTGGCTTAATCATGATCCGGTAATAATCTTTTGGCTGCTGTTTTGTCATTTGAGTTTGTGCAGAACACTAGCAATAGCCTATATAAGCCAATTGCCATCTTTCTCAATCACATAAAACCTGCCTGACTGACAACAAATTCACTTTCCAACACATCTCTGAACGCGTTAGTACTCTCCTTTCTTTTTATGCTGCTAGCTGCATGCAATGGTAGCGCAGTGTGGTAAAACCCTGTCTAGCCTTAAAAAACTGCCTTCAAAGTCCCCCCCCCACCCTTCACCATGTAATATCTTTCATCTCTGGGGTTCCTTCCTGCTTCTGCTGCTAGAGCTCCACATAAATGAGAGGAGAGTGTGCAAGATCTCAGCCTTTCCGCGGTCAGTGTTGTGTTACAGTGAATGACTTCAGCCCTGCAGGGACAAAAACTGTGCTGACGTGTGGTCTAGCAGTCTCATAGCCAAGGCATCTCGTCCTAATCACCGCTCCAGCAGGAGTCCCTGCTTCATTATGAGCCTGGCACTACTTTCCCAGGAAGGTAACCAGGGGTATCCTCCACAATATGCTGTTGGGGGGAAATGCAACCTTCAACAATGGTGTCATTTTTCCTGGTTTTAATCAAAATGTGCCCATGCTGAGAGAGATGGTATCCTGGTTACAGTTAGCTAACTATGTTTTATGTAGTTCAGTGGCTGTTTGGTTTGAATACATAGTCAAAATGTATTAACAAGCAGATCACTGTAGTCTGTACTGATTCATCACTGTTTAGGAATTCTGAACTGCTTTTGGTTGAAATTAGTCAGTTGGCTGGGTGGGTCTTTGACATGGGACATTAGCTCAGAATTATATTCTGTGAAAGAGGTCACAGCCATTGGCTCTATGAGTGGAGAGAGATATTGTATGTGTTAGCTTGCGCTTTGTGGCTAGTCACTGGGTTCCTTCACTGGCTACTTTGGGTGCGTGTGTAAGAGGCAAAATAGAGGCAAAATAGCAGAGACAGAAGGGCTCAATGAGTGGAGAGATGAAAGGGATATTGCGTATGTGTGTTAGCCTGCACTTTGTGGCTAGTCCCTAAGTGTCTGTGTGTCTGTCTGTCTGTCTGTCTGTATTTGTATGTAAGCAAGAGAGAGAGAGACACACAAATTAGCAGAGAGCAGAGCCTTCGTCTGGTGACCTTTAGCTGGGTAATTTAGTCTTTGTCAGGACTTTCATTTAGTGTAATTAGAAGTGGATCTGCTAGGAACTAGGGGTCCTGCTGGTGCTGTCCAACACAGTGCTGTGTAACAAACTACTGTACCAGCTGAGCATTGCAGACAAACACACCTCCAAAATATCTCTTCTCCACTCATACCGGATAGACTCTCTGAGACTCTCTGAGAATCAATATTTCTTTAATTTGTGCATTCATTGTTAAATCCAGCTAGTGACTTCCAAGTACAGATGTGTCATATACTTAAAAAGTACCCATTTGCTGACAAATGATTAGGGGAAAGTTGGGGGAGGAACATTGACTGTTACTTGCTGTCATAAAATAAGTCAGCAAAACAAAAAGGCATGGCAAAACACAGTGGAACCAACCCCCGAGGACTGCCTCTTTTACACTCCTGTTGTAAAGTCTCGTTATTGAGAGATTATTAGCTCTAATCTAGTAAAGAGGGAGCGTGACGTCTCAATCCCCCTCCAGGCCTTGGGGAGTCTTCAAACAGTAGGGGGATTGATGCAGAGCTGACCATATGCTACTGCTCCCCTCGTGCTCTCTGTCAGAGGCCAGAGCTGTGGCTAATGTGAATGCTAAGGTGACGGCCATTTGAATATTACCTAAGGCCAGTGGCTATTTTAGCATATAAATCTTGGTGAGGCAAACTCAACAATTTATTTTAAATGCATGCTAGCAAAGCCACTACACAACAAAACACTAACAGTACATTAATTGCACTATAACGGTGCCAAACGGTGCCCACAAACTGTTAGCGCCTACATAAAGCTGTCCCGACAGAGGAGCTTTCTTTGCAGCACAGTGAAGTGAATCCTTACCATCGCTACACCTGCCTATCAGCAGAGCCTCATCTGGCAGCGAAAAAGTTCATTCAGTCTCATGTACTGCCTTTTTAAAAACCAGAGCTGATATGGCTGACTTGCTTAAATAAATATGGTTTCTGCTGACTCCTTGTGGATTTGTGTAACTCGATAAAAAATGCATTCTCCTTCAATAATAACAAACACCAAGATGAGTTTTGACTTTTGAACCATACAGAAACATTATTACATTTCTATTCAGTAGATTCATAATGTTTGTTCTGATATCAGAGCGCTAAGTTCTAAGTATAAGCAAGTGCTAGCAAACGAGATGCGACGAGGTAGGACTTTTTGTTCAGCACTTTTAAAATGGATACAGACAGAAATTAAGATAGGTGTTATTTCAGATAAATTCAGCAATATGTTGAGGCGTTAACTTTACTCTTCTTGAGAGAGAGACCATTTTAAGTATTTTATTTTGCCTACTTGGTCTAAAAAGGAAGGAAAATACAATCACGAGGATCCACTTTTTTAGACAACAGGCCTATACAGACTCACAGACAACGCATTGCGAAAACAAAACAACCCTCGTAATATCAACTGGAATTACACGGGTCTATTACTGAACTTTCACTGGCAAACATGTTTACAGACCCAACATTATAGTATCCCCTCCTCATGGAGAAAAGCACATGAGCTAATTATAACACACACAGTAAGCAAAACAAAGAAATGGATCATTCCAACATTGCCTAAAATGATGAATAAGATACTAATGAGAGAGACCTATATAAGCAATAAAACAATTGAGATGTACAAACTATGGCATAAGGGAACGATGGGTGGATAAGAGGCAAGCTGTAATTTCGATTAAGACATTAATGAGCGAGCTCGGACGGACAATATACCTATTTGTTCAGTACTTTTGAACTGGACAGAGACAGAATTCAGAACAAGGGCCGTTCTTACAGTATTCTCCCTGTACACCAAGTCAGAAGCGTAGGATTAATAAAGTGGACATATAATCAGACAATGAAAGCTTTTACAATATTCAATGATGACATTTCTCTAAAACTAGCTATAGGCTACATGTGTACCACCATGTCAGAACAGTATAGGCTAAGTTCTGTGGGGGAGAGGGACCAAATTCTTAGGGTGAGACACATGGGCTACTAACAGCTTACCCCACAACATACACTTAGTATTACTTTCTTAGTTACAGTATACAGACAGTAAATATAGGGAGTACCAGTACCAGATCAATGTGCAGAAGTACGAGGTACTTGAGGTAGATATGTACATCAAGGCAGGGTGAAGTGAACAGGCATCAAGTTAGATAATAATAAGAGTAAAATAAAGAGCAGTAGTAGCAAATGATGAGTGTAAAAGTGTGCGTGTATGTTTGTGTTGTGTCGGTATGCGAACATGTGTGTGTATGTATTGTTTGAATGTGTGAGGGATTTGTGTGGGAGTGACAGTGTAGTGTGTGTGACAGTGGAGGCTGTGGAGGGGAGGATGGCCCCTGCGGTGTGAAAATGGGTTAGCTGTAGCCAGGTTCGCCCCAGGGCTGGTGGTGGTGGTGCATGGCCAGCCGGCTGCGGGGCACTGCTGAGGTGCAGCAGAGGGAGATCATGGGAGCCCTTTCAACAGCAGGTGGAATGTGCTTAGTCAGCCTTTCAGAAGGGTCTTATTGAAGGAGAAAGCCTGGGGAGTCATGCTAATGCAAATAGCCATTGATATGCTAGCCCTGGACTGGGATGTTTGTGTACACTTTTTCACTGTGCATATATATATTTAGATTTCTAACCCCTTTTTTAGTGTTTTATGTGATCTACTGCTTTAACGTCAGTGTTGCCTAGACTTTATCTAGAATTAATGATGGGAACGATGTGATGATTATATCCACATGGAACTGCAATATATAGGCCTAGGCAGGAACCAATCCAAACCTCTTTTGTTTGGTTGTCATTGAGATCTTCAGTGGCGTCATTATATTATATTGTGCTATTTAATGAAGTTAACCTGCTCTCGACTGCAGTTAACTATTTCGTTGACAAAATTCAACCTTTTCTTTGTTTAAGTCAGTCATGAAAGTTTTACCATTCAGCTACAGTAGATTTGTCCTGCCCTGATCATTCTTAGCTAGTGTATTGACATGGTCTAGTGGAACTTCAGAGGCTCTCACCTGAGGCTGTGACATGGTAGGACATTGAGCCTGGGGGGCACCGGATGCCTGGGGAGCATAGCTGCTGTGTTTGCTAACTGACTAAACCATAATGTCCTCCCTGCTGTTACTTTAAACTCAAATCTGTCATTAGGTTGCAAACACTGTGCCAGAGGGAACCTGTGGGGTTTAAAGGGTGGTTTACATTTTAAAGGGAATTATCCTCTTTTCAGGAACCTAGATAGGTGAACTAATTTTGAAAATCCGAGTGAAAGAAGTGATGTGCTGTCAGTAACCTAATAGTATACGTTTCTGGTTATATCAGTATTAGCATGTAGTATACTTCAGGAAATATACACTCTTGTTGAGATGAGATGAGGAATCGATGGCCCTGTCCAGCAAAGGAACCTACCCCTTAAACACTTGAGGGGATTAGAGAGAATTTAATAGATTTAAGCAATATGGTAATTGGTAATAGCTCCACTTTGCCCTCTGATAGGCTGGGTGGAATTATTGCCATATTGCTTACTCCTGTCCAATCCCCTTAGCTCTCCATAAGCGGCTAGCCCTAGAGGCTAGGGGTTGTTTCCAAGGAATCAGGGAAGTGAGGAATCAAGGAAAGATATTTAAGATTCACCCAGGGAGTCAGAACACCACTAACACACAGCAAACTCATAGTAAACAATGTTTGTCGAAGAGGATGGAGTGGAGGGTGGAGTAAAGAGAGAGAGAGAGAGAGAGAGAGAGAGAGAGAGACTTGGCTTGTTTTGGGCTTGTTTTGAGGCTTGTTTTGGCTGTAGGCACAATTCAAGTGATTTGACTGCACTTGGCTGAAGGCTGGAGGGGGCTCTTTATTCCACAGGTTGGGCTGCTGGGCTGGGTTGGGCTATGGTGTTAGCCCAGCGGGCCAACCCCAGCCAGACAGTATGGAACACCGCTGCTCATAGACCACAGATCAAGTGCTGAACCCTCTCCTGGCCCCCGGCCAGCTGGGAGGTGTGTGAACCTTCACTTCTGAGGGAGTGAGGAAGTAAGGGATGGGAGGGTTGGTTTGAGGGCATTTTTGGTGACAGTATGGTCCCAGAATTGCCTGCTTACACTAACATAAGATCTCAGACAGACCAGGGATTCTATTGACTGCCACTGACTGGGTTGTCTGCTGCAATCTTTTTTTTAAAGAATTAAAATATTCACTAAAACACACTGCCTCCTAGACTATAGCCGATTGTGGATGGAAAGTGCTCTCCCTTTCTGATTGACTGATTTGGCTCAAGGACGTGATAACGAAAAAGGAATCAGTGATGTAAGGAATCAAGGAAAGAGATTTAAGATTTACCCATGGAGTCAGAGCTCCACTAACAAATAAAAAACACAATGTTTGGAAAACGTTTGTCAATGAGGACGGAAAGTGTGTAGCCGAAAAGCCGAATAAGCATTCCTAAGCTGCCAAAACATGAAAAGGAATTACACAAAACACAACCATTTTCACCAGTATGTCATGCAAATCTGTAACAATGAGATCACTAAAAACAACAGTTAAAAACCAAAGCAAAATGCATGTCCTGTATTTCCTCTTAACAGTTTGTGTTTGAGGTGGGTGAAAGGGAGCTCTGGGTGGAGTAAAAAGAGAGAGCGAGTAGGGTGGCTTGTTTTGGGTGTAGGGACAATTAAAGTGATTTGGCTGCAGTTGGCTGAAGGCTGGAGGGGGCTCTTTATTCCACAGGATGTGTGCTGTGTTGGGTTGGGCTATGATGTTAGCCCGGTAGGCCAGCCCCAGTATGTCACACCGCTGCTCATAGACCACAGATCAAGGGCCCGGGCCCTCTGCCGGCCCCCGGCAAGCCTCCAGGTGGGCCACGCTAATGAGCCCGAATCGCAACTCCAATGTGGGCCTCCCTGGCCTGGGAGAGGACCCACAGGGGGCCCGACGGCCGGGTACACACAGGGTCAGCCGCAGGCAGGGGGCTGGAGATAGGAGAGGCAGGGATCACAGGGAGAGGAGGATGGCTATGACGCTGCTTATTGAGGATCACACATTTGAGTCTGAACGTTGGTAGGAGTGTGTGCATGTGTGGGAAAGTGGAGCTGGGAGAGGGGGTGTTGCTTTATTAAAAGATTAAAAAAGAAGCACATTTTGGGGCTCTGGCCACCTATTCTTTTACAGTGACTGTAGCCTACTAGGTTTTTTTGCCTATTTTTTTGCCCATTCCTTGTTCACTTACAGTCTACAGTGGGCCTAATTTATCATCATGTACAGTACCAGTCAAAAGTTTGGACACACCTACTCATGCAAAGGTCTTTCTTGATTTTTACTATTTTCAACATTGTAGAATAATAGCGAAGACATCAAAACTATGAAATAACACATATGGAATCATGTAGTAACCAAAAAAGTGTTAAACAAATATATTATATATTTTAGAGTCTTCAAAGTAGCCACCCTTGATGACAGCTTTGCACACTTTTGGCATTCTCTCAACCAACTTCATGAAGAATGCTATTCCAACAGTCTTGAAGGAGTACCCACATATGCTGAGCACTTGTTGGCTGCTTTTCCTTCACTCTCCTCACTCTTCCTTCACTTGTTTTTTTTGCCAAAATAAGGCTATCTTCTGTATACCACCCTACCTTGTCACAACCCAAACCTTGTGTCCAAACCTTTTGACTGGTACTTGGCATATTTGTAATTATGAAAAAAGCATAAACAATGGGAGATTTTCTGAACATTTCTATACCTCTTAAAATTGTATGTTTACTGGTTCAAATCTTCTGGGAATCTGAATTCATAG
Source organism: Oncorhynchus tshawytscha (assembly GCF_018296145.1). Lineage (NCBI taxonomy): Eukaryota > Metazoa > Chordata > Actinopteri > Salmoniformes > Salmonidae > Oncorhynchus > Oncorhynchus tshawytscha. Next base: position 5,474,516 of record NC_056450.1, on the reverse strand, counting down.
AGGGATAAATGTTTTTATTGACTAACGATTTACGCACATTTGTGTTGCTCACAATTGCTGAATGAGGCCCATTATTACCAGTGTAAACATCTCCGTCCATATACACAGGGCTGTGATATGCGTATATGGGAAGAGGTGACTAATGAGAGCGTTTGTTGGACTCTGCCAGCCCCTGCTTTTGTTTCTTAGGCTTTTGATCCGATTGATACATAGTGTTTGTAGGGACACAAATCATCTCCTCTCCAGTGTTTGGCCCACAATTAAACGTACAGTACAGACTGGGAAGTGTGTGAACCTTCACTTCAGAGGGATTGAGTGAGGAAGTAAGGGAGGGGACGGTTTATTTGAGGGCGTCTTTGGTGATCATATGATCGCAGAATTGACTGCAAACACTAAAATACATGAAGAGCTGAGACAGACCAGGGTGACTTCTACTGACTGCCTCTGATTGGGTTGTCAACTAACAAAAATATAAACGCAACATGTAACGTGTTGGTCCCATGTTCCATGAGCTGAAATAAAAGGTCCCAGAAATGTTCCATACGCACAAAAAGCTAATATCTCTCATTGTGCACAAATCTGTTTACATTCCTGTAAGGGAACATTTCTCCTTTGCTAAGATAATCCATCCACCTGACAGGTGTGGCATATCAAGAAGTGGATTAAACAGCATGGTTATTACACAGGTGCACCTTGTGCTGGGGACAATGAATGGCCAGTTTTGTCTCATAACACAATGCCACAGCTGTCTCAATTTTTGAGGGAGTGTACAATTGGCAGACTGCAGCAATGTCCACCAAAGCTGTTGCCAGATAATGTAACGTTAATTTCTCTACCATAAGCTGACTCCAATGTTGTTTTAGAGAATTTGTCAGTATGTCGTGTGGGCGAGTGCCCCATGGTGGCTGTGGGGTTATGGGATGGGATGGTATAAGCTAACGGACAATGAACACAATTGCATTTTATCAATGGCAATTTGAATGCACAGAGATACTGTGGCGAGATCCTGAGGCCCATTGTCATGTCATTCATCCACCACCATCACCTCTTGTTTCAGAATGATAATGCACGGCCCTATGTCGCAAGGATCTGTACACAATTCCTGGAAGCTGAAAATGTCCCAGTTCTTCCATGGTGTGCATTCTGGATCGACAGCATGTTCCTGTTCCCGCCAATATAAGGCAACTTCACACAGCCATTGAAGAGGAGTGGGACAACAATTCCACAGGCCACAAGCAATAGCCTGATCAACTCTATGCAAATGAAATGTGTTGCACTGCATGAGGCAAATGGTGGTCACACCAGATAAGGCTATCTTCTGTATACCACCCTACCATTTTATAAGGTTTCTCTGAACAAAAATAAGCATATCTGTATTCCCAGTCATGTGAAATCGATAGATTAGGGCCTAATGAATGTATTTAAATGGACTGATATCCTTATATGAACTGTAACATGTTTGAAATTGTTGCATGCTGCATATATTTTTTTTAATTCATTTTTTAAAATCAAAATATGCAGTAAAACCTGAACTTGTACTGTTAGTTAGTATGGCCTTGGTTTTACCTCAGTGGGAGATCATAGAGGCCAATATTTTACCTCAGTGGGATAGCATAGAGGCCAAGATCGAAGAGAGGGATTCAGGGATTGTTATTTCTGTAGTCCCTTAGTAAACTTGACATTTTCAGTTAACCTCATTGCCAACAGCGATTCCTTTAGTGAGCCATCTCTCATGGCTGCCATTTTTATGAATGCACTCAACAATACAGTAATGTCTGCCAGCAAATCTGCATCCTGTCCTCTGTCCTTCTAGTTCTGGCCTGTCAGATTGTCTGATTGTCCCTGAGAATATTGGCCATAGATGTGGTTGGTTGGTTTCCCTTTCCCTTTATGTGAGTAAATAGAACTGATTCTGCTGAGGGCACCATTCGCACGTGTTGGGGTCTCCTGTGGTGTTGGTCAGTCAGGGTGGAATACCCATGCTTCATAGAAACACTTGGCCGCCATAAAGGACCCTTTGTCAACCCAAGAGCAGGGTCATCTCTCTCCTCCACTGGTCGATAAACGCTCGCATTCTCCACCTTTTCTTATGATTTTGTTTAGCTAGAGGCGGGAGCCAATAAAAAGTGCAAAGACTTTCAAATTATTCACAGGGAAATGCATAAAGGATTCATTTGCATTGATTTTGCCTCTTGACAAAAGGAGTCACCCCCCCAGAAAAAAATAACTAGACGAGGAACATCAATCTAAATTTGAATAATTTGGCTTGTGAAGTTCTCAAGTTCTTTTTAAAATAAATCAAAAGCATTGGAATGGTAATCAGCCAGGTAAAGCAGTGAGAAATTTCCTTTTTCTGCTCTGTGTTCATTTGTCTGACTTAACCAACACTATTAGCCACAGCCTGTGAAAAGTCCCGTTTTGTCTATTACATCTGTTTGGTTTGGCCAGATGGATTCGACACGAGGTCAACTCAAGCCAAATTATGAAACATTTGCATTTTCTGCCTTGTTTTTCCCCCCCGGTATTTCATTCACAACCATTTCATTACAAGTTTGAAATGAATGAACTTTTTCACTAAAGGAATGGAGAAAGCATGTTAAAATAAACAACTGAGACCTGCTTAAAGACAATTGGTGTAATCTGCATTTCTGGCAATTACGTCAGAGGCCATCTCTTCACTAAAGGGAAGAAAGATATAAATAAACCCTCTCCTAAACCGGACGACACTAGGCCAATTGTGCGCCGCCTCATGGGTCTCCCGGTCACAGCAGGCTGCGATACTGCCCGGGGTCGAACCCAGATGTGTAGTGACGCCTCTAGTGCTTTAGACCGCTGCGACACTCAGGAGGCCCCAACAATATAAACACTTCTACATTAATATGGATGCTAACATGATTATAAATTACAGAAGACATTTTGCCTTTTGGTAGGCCATCATTGCAAATAAGAATTTGTTCTTTAACTGACTTGCCTAGTTAAATAACGGTAAAGATTTTTTTAACGGATAATCCTGAATGAAGCATGAATAATGATGAGTGAGAAAGTTGCACAAATATCATACCCCCCAAAAAATGCTAACCTCAACTGTTATTGTAATGGTGAGAGGTTAGCATGTCTTGGGGGTCTGATATTTGTGCATCTGTTACTTTCTCACTCTGTAATAGTAGTATCCACATGTAGACGTGTTTAGAAACATACTATATTGTTATTTACAATTAAAGTGACTCCAAAGTGACACAATACATTATTTACCATTCATTTCTATTTGGCACAAAATAATCTGAAACACAACCAGAACAGACTGGAAATGCATCCAACAAATGTGTAACCTCACAAGCTTTACGTAGTCATTGCGTGCTAGGAATATGGAACCAAATACTACACTTTGTACTACTTTAATACACATATAAGTGAATTTGTAGCCAATATTTTGCTCCCCTAAAATGGGGGGTACTATGTACAAAAAGTGCTGTAATTTCTAAACGGTTCACCTGGAATGGATGAAAATACACTCAGATTAAAGCTGATAATCTTCACTTTAACTTCATAGTCTTTGTTTGATTTTAAATCCAAACTTTGGGAGTATAGAGCCAAAAGAAGAAAAACTGCTTCACTGTCCCAATAATTACTGAGTGCACTATATATGCCTCCTCACAATTTTGACTCTAGACAGTTCTTGAGATCTATAGACAGTTCTTTGAAGTTCCTGGTATAGTTTCTGCTCTGACATTGACCTTATATAGACAGTTGTTTCTTTCCAAATCATGTCCAAACAATTGAATTGGCCACAGGTGGATCGTCTCAAGGATGATCTAAGGAAATTGGATGCACCTGAGCTCAATTTAGAGTGTCAGAGCAAAGGGGAATGAATAGTTATGTAAATGTGAGATTTTGTGTATTTCATTTTCAATAAATCTGCAAAAAATTCAAAAAACATGTTTTCATTTTGTCGTTCTGGGGTATTGTGTGTAGATGGGTGAGGGGAAAAATAAATGTCATCCATTTTGAATTCAGGCTCTAACACAACAAAATGTGGAATATGTCCAGGTATGAAACCTTTCTGAAGGTACTGTACACATATTATCGTATAGACCACTGCACATATGGTTTTGATAGACATTGTAATAGCAGTAGTAAACTTTATCATCAAAATAAACATTTTAACAATAGTATCCTGAAACGTATTGCCCAGTAACATGTGTAGAAACAGCATTGTGTAAAGGCAGTCCATGTACTGTAGCTGGCCTTTATAATAATTCAATTTCAGATGTGCTTTTCCCTATGATTTTGATACATTGTCTGTGCCGTGCCTACACTCTGTTTTAAGCCTAGGAATTTGCAGGTGGGAGGGAGAGGGGGACCTTGTTCAACAGTGCTTGAGAGGGCCATATCTGTCATAGTGAATTCCAGTGCCGAGCGCTGATATGAATGAAGGGCACTAGTGTGCCCAAGTTGTAAGTGTGGAACTCAAAGGCCTGCTGAAACCCTATAATGCAATTATGGCGACAGACTCTCAGATCCATTAACTTTAAATGGTTCGACAGCCCCCATTCAGTCAGTGTGCTGCCATGTCTTTTCTCAAAGGAGGCCTCTTAAGTCACATGAAAAGGCCTCTTCTGTACTCATTGTGCTCATTGTCTTTGTAAGCCTGTTATTAGGGGGAGAATCAAGTTACGGCACACCACCGATGAGAACTGCAGAGATTGTTCAGTTATAGGTACAAACGGGCATCTCTGCTCAGGGTTCAAATACCAGGAATACCTCTTCGAATAATTATCAACGTTGAGTTAAATTGTTGAAAAGACATATATTGCAATGTATTCTCCTACAGAAAGATTCAGATTTTAGAGGCATATTGGACTGAGGAGATTCACACTGCTTTTGTCAAGAATTGTTTTATTTATAAAATTGACATTGGTGTAATAAAGGGTGTAATAAGGGAAAATAATAGATAACAAGTACATTATTTGGTTTTATTTTAACACACATTATTGCATTTTGCTGACCTTAATCAAGATACTTGTTTAGTGTCCAGGTTGTCCAGTCCACAACAATAGCCTACGTGCCTATTTAAGTGGTATAACTTTGTCATGTAGGCCTATAACAAAATATTGTAAAGTCAAATTGAAGAAAAGTTTACTGTAATGGTAACATGACTTCAATGAACAGAAACAAATATAGTACATACCATGTTGTGTAAAAAAACCTTGGTTATCCTCCTTTCCTTGCAGAATAAAGAACAAAAAAACATGTGCATCTCATTTTACTCTTTCACATTAGTAGAATTGGCAAGTGTTGACAGGAATACTTTTCTATTTTCTTCCGGGTGAAAGTTTACAATTTACATTAAGTTCCTAAAAGATTTAAAATGTTCAACAAAAATCATGAATGATGAAGTGGATAATTGTAGCCGTTTAAATTCAGTTGGTGTAGTTTTTACATCTATTAATGCACTCTAATCAATGGATGCTTATTGCACTAAAAGACTAGTTAACAACCAGCATTGAAAACGTTGGTCCTATCTCTGTGTCTTGAAATCAGGGAAAATTGTGTTAAGTCTTGTTGTTAATACAACATCCTTCAAACATTTATTTGGGAATCAAATTAAAGGTTCCAGCGATTTCCAGAATTGAATTTGGTGTTTTGTATATTCCTAATGTGTGCTGTTCAGCCTCTTTACACAGACACCAGTGGAAATGTCCAAATCCGTCATTGCACAACTTTAAAGCGCTCCCCCCAAAGTATTGCAGTGTAGTGACCCATTCTAAATAACCTATATCATTGGGGTACTGAGGTTTATAAAGGAGTCCATTGGAAGCTGCGCTCAAAAGATTTGGTGGAATTGGTTGGAAGCCTTGATGAAAAGTGCACAAAAAAAGCAGGATGGAGGATAAAGAAAACGTATAGGAGATGTCAGGACGCCTTTGGAAGGAAAACAAACTGCGGCGACCAATGTGAGTTGACTTAATCTGATTAGGCTAACCTCATCAACAGCCCACTTAAAAGGGAGAAGAAAGCCATGAATTGGGCTGAGAAGCGAGAGAAAGGAGTCGCTCTCTGCTCAGAAAACCAAGGAAGCTCTGTGAATGCATCACATTGTTCTGGGACATGCTGGTCTGCAGATGGCAGAATGACAACAAACTGCTTGAAAAGCGAAGCAAATATAATTGAGGCAAGTTTTTTTTTTCAGGTACGAGAACAATACAAGGAGTAATGAGATTAAGAAAGAATAAAGTGAAAGTCCACGGAAAATACCACTCTCTCGCACGTTTGTGGTGCTAACATTCAGCTTTGAAGTCTTTGAATGCAGTCACCCCCCGTCACGCTATGAGAAATATCACCCACTTTTTATTAATGAATTCAAATTTTTACATCTTATAAAACACCCAACAGAGCTGGTAATACATCAAACAAGAACAGCTAGACCAGGGAAATAATATGTTTTAATACCAATACAAAGAGGGATGTAAAAAAAAAACTTTAATACATCAAGTTATGCCTAGTCTTAAGAAATCCCTAGCAACAATACATATTAGATATCTTACCCTGCCAAGAGAAAATCTCTTTACATCTTTAGCCAATATCTTAAGTGAGAAATAGCTGAGGCTTTCTGTTAAAAATAAATCAGTCAATATGTTTACTCTTAAATGTTTACTCAACTGAATTTGATTCGTAAGGATTCCAGACGTGCATATTTTGATATTGTGCATAATCCAATACTTAATTCAAGGGGTGAATGCAGCAACCACAGGAGTTATTTTTCAGCTATGTCTGGTTGGAGAAAAGGATCCAACTCAAGAAACGTGTTGCTGCACTGCAGTAGTGGGCTAAGTTTGGCTGCTTCAAGTCCTTTGTATACGAGTAATGCTGTCATTTGTTATTCCGCTGTCTGGTTCTAAAACCAAAAATATAATCACTCAAAGTAAAAGCACATTTGGATATTAGTTTAAGAATTCTGTTAGTAGTTGAAAGAAAATAAGCCTACTGTCTTGAACTGTTTTGTTGATGGTTCAAAGTTTTGTTGAAAGAACACTTCTGTCTGCACCCAATTTTGGCACATTTCCTCACCTATCAACCACAGCATAAAACACTTACCAAAATACTGCTGTCTTTACTTTCTATGGACTGTTTAAAAAACGGTTTTAAAAAAAGTCCTATTTCATTCGGACAGTTTTTTTCAATTTCCGCTTAAAATGACATACCCAAATCTGCCAGAGACAGCAGTGGGGTCAAACCGTAGAACCCAGTTCCTGCATTTGAATATAAAAATATTTTTTTTCAAACAAAACTACACTACATTTTATCTCTGGGGCCCTCAGGATGACAAATCAGAGCAAGATTACTGAATGTAAGAACAGTATTACCTTCAGAGGTGAACGTATCAAACCACTTGCCGTGATAAAAGTGTTTTGTTGTTGTGCACTATCCTCAAACAATAGAATGGTATTTTTTTGTAATAATAGCTACGGTAAATTGGACAGTTCAGTTAGATTAACAAGAATGGAAGCTTTCTGCCCATATAAGACATGTCTATGTCCCGGAATTGGCTGTTGTTTACAACATCATTCTAGTCACATTATCGCATATTGAGCAACAACTGTCCCGGTTTAGGGACACCGATCCCGTAGAGGATAACAAACCTCAAGGTAATGAGCTACACCTGCACTCTCAAAGCCAATGTGTCAGCATTTCCAGCAGCAAGTACTCAATCTGTCAATCATATTCTATAAACACAAGGGAACAGTTCATCATGTCTTTTTTCTAAAAGTGGAGAAATTGGCCCGGGAAGTTATCTAACATTAGTCACCTGGAGGGTAATAATCTTTGTTTTTTGTCGTTTTATAAAGTTCAGGTGCATTTTTTTTCTCTCTCGTTCTGCCTTGTTTGGACTCTGTAAAGTAGCCACAGTAGGCAATCTGGAGGAAGAACATACACAAGTCCCCTTTGCATGCATTGTTACTACAATAGTTTGAGGATTAACACAAGTACGAGCACTGCAATTAAAGAGTGTGCGAGCGGCTTGGCTGATCAACATCAGCTAATACAGATATAATTTACTACATTTTCTGTATTCTGCACACAGATATGGGGGAGAGCAGAGGGTGGCTCATTACCCAAAGACAAACTAAACAGGCGCCAGTGAAAAAGAGCTGTTGAGCACGCTCCAAACTCGGACAACAGTCTACTGGACTGTGTTTAATCTGAAAACACAGCCCCATACTCGTTGGTCTTTTCATCTCCCCGGTTCTCTTAACCCCCTCATAAAGTTAAGTCAAACAGCAAGTACTTTTGGCTCAACTTATTTGATGAATGTAGGCTAGATCCGTTCTCAACAGTGATTCCTGTACTCTGCATTCCGCCGGCTGGTATTGTCAGTGTCGACAAGTGTTTCAGGGATGTAATAATGATGGGTGGCATTTGGAATGTTTCAACCAGTTGGAGGGGGATTCCTGTTTTCTTTCTTGTGTACCACAAAGACGTCCACATTTAAAATGCCGGAATGTAGATGGAATAATGGATGTTAATTTGTTTCAAGTTGGCCTTCCTGAGTCAATTGAAAAGCCTTTGAATCATTTGGTCATTTCAATGGTCAGAATGTTAAAAAGAAAAGATTGGAGACAGAATCCAGACTAGCCACATGGGTTGTCATCCAACAACATTCAAACAGTAAAATCCCTAAACATGCCAATGCAAGTAGGCCTAGTGGGCAGTGGTCTGCCAATAATGACTGATATACCACCAGGTTCTAGGCAGGAGTAAAGCTTAACAAACTCTTATTACATTTGGTGCTTGTCAACAGAATTGTGGTGAACTCTGGACCATGAACTCAGACAGGGGTTTTAAGATTACTCTTTTGTATATACTGAACAAAAATATAAATGCAACATGCAATCTCCATAGAGAAACATTGGTAGTAGAATGGCCCGTACTGAAGAGCTCAGTGACTTTCAAAGTGACACTGTCAAATTTCTGCCATGCTAGAGCTGCCCCAGTCAACTGTAAGTGTTGTTATTGTGAAGTGGACATCTAGGAGCAACAATGGCTCAGCCGTGAAGTGGTATGCCACACAAGCTCACAGAACGGGACAGCAGAGTGCTGAAGTGCGTAACGCAAAAAGATCGTCAGTCCTCGGTTGCAACACTCACTAAAAAGCAAACAGCTGAACCTCTGAAAGCAACATCGGCACAAGAACTGATCGTCAGGAGCTTCATGAAATGGGTTTCCATGGCTGACTAGCTGCACACAAGCATACGATGATCACTATACACAATGCCAAGCATCGGTTGGAGTGGTGTAAAATTCGCCGCCATTGGACTCTGGAGCAGTGAAAACGTGTTCTCTGGAGTGATGAATCACGTTTCACCATCTGGCAGTCCAAATCAGGGTTTGGCGGATGCCAGGAGAACACTAACTGCCTGAAAGCATAGTGCCAACTGTAAAGTTTGGTTTGGTGGAGGAGGAATAATGGTCTGTGGCTGTTTTTTATGGTTTGGACTGGCCCCCTTAGTTCCAGTGAAGGGAAATTTTAACGCTACAGCATATAATGACATTCAAGACGCTTCTGTGCTTCCAACTTTGTGGCAACAGTTTGGGGAAGGCCCTTTCCTGTTTCACCATGACAATGTCCTCGTGCACAAAGCGAGGTCCATACAGAAATGGTTTGTTGAGATCGGTGTGGAAGAACTTGACTGGCCTGCACAGAGTCCTGACCTGTGCAGAGTCCTGAACCCCATCAAACACCTTTGGGATGAATTGGAACGCCGACTGCGAGCCAGGCCTAATCGCTCAACATCAGTGCCTGACCTCACTAATGCTCTTGTGGCTGAATGGGAAGCAATCTAGGTCTATTATCTGTTAGATATGAAACTGTTTCTTCATTTGATTGAAGTGCGTGTTTCTATTTTAAGTGATAGTTGAGAAAAATCAATGATTGTTAAATTTTTTGGGATAAATGGCTGTTTCTGTACTGAATATTTCATTCTGCCATGATTAAGCATACATGACTTTTTCCTTAATTCAAATGTTCATTCATGTCATATTGACTTTGAACAAAAACATGTATACAAATATTCCAGTGCAGCAGAAGACAAAGTTCTTAACTTTAAACCATTTAATTTCAATGATTCAATTAGTGAGGTGGGCTACACTGTGCCACCTTGTGGCCAATTTATGCAGAAATACATCCTCTCTGATCATGTGTATAGATGGTCAGAAATACAGCGTTAAATACATGCACTGGTGACAAGTGATAGGCTTACTTGTCCACATCAAATAGGTATTTTTTTCCCCATCTTGCCTTCACTTCTTGATGAATTCACAATGCATCGAATGCACTCAAAGATGTTGTCCTCCCCAGCTATGAAACGTTTGGCATGAGAATGATGTGTTATTTTTTAACAATCATTCATGATTAGGCGTTGATATTTCAGTACACTACTTTTGAGAGGTAAACCGCTGAACACCTTGGTACAAAGCACATTGCTCACTATTCTGGATGTGAAAAGTGACAAATCATTTTTCCAATAGATGGCGTCCTTTTCCTAAACTCAGGCTCCCTCATGCCATTCTCCTAGTCAATCTCAAAAGAGATATTATTTATGCTATTATGTTAGGCTATTACATTACGTTATTTTATGTGATTATAGTTCTGCTTTCAATGTGTTGTGTGCCCTGCATTGTATTGTAGCCTAATGGCATACTGAAATTGCAATAATATAGGCTAGGCTAATGTTGTAACCTACATTAGGTATACATGTCCGAAATTAAACAACTCATCAGTTTTCATATAGTATCTTCGTGGCCTTGGCACAAAACTAATTTACACTTCAAGGGATTACCAATATTTTACAGCTGTGGCTGTCATTGTTGCTTACAAGCGATAATGTTGCAAGTGTTGCAACTTGCAACATTTTGTAATGTGAAAAACATTTTCCAAGGACTTCGTTTTAAGAGTATGCTATATTTGGAGGATAACACTATATAACACACGGCCTTATCATCCTGTTAATTTGAAATGTTTCCATACAAATATGTTTTCTGTTCCATTATCTTTGACTAACTAATGACCTGTTGGTTTATATGGATAGATATGAGAATAAGGCATACCATAGTTATTATAATCTACGTGCCAGAAGACTGGGAGAAAATGCTTCCATTCTCTAGAGAAATTAACGAGTTTTAGAGAAAAGTCCCTCGGGGAAGCCAGTTTCGGCACGTGCTCTCAGTGGATGCTGAAGTGCATGGAGCAGGCGCACACAGTGCGACTGGCACGCGGACAGATGTCGCATCTCTCATCCCCCGCCCGTTCACAGCTCCCACGCAGGAATTATTGACACATGGATGTTCACACAGCCAATAAGACCTAGCTCAGTTAGATTTGCATAAAGTGGCCGCCTGCCATTGGTTTACTGCGTGCTGCTCCAAACCGTATCGCGTGTCATTACAGCTGTTTTTCTCCTTAGAGGCACATACTGAAATGTTAAACTATATCATTGAAGTATTAAGGTATAGTTATTACAATTTCCCCTTACATTTGTCAAAATACAAATGGCATTTTACGTATATTTGCGTAAAAGTTACTTGAACATTAAAATAGTAGGCAAAAAATGTATTTATTTGGTACTTTAGAATAAAGCCCACACACACTTTTTTGAACGTAGGCTATATTCTTACCTTCAATCACCTAAGAAAAAACGTTATAGACTATTTTAAAAATAATTGAAATGAAATATTCAAAACACGGAATGACATGAATAAAACACACGCTATTTATAGCAACATAACATTACAAGCATGGTAAGGTTTTGTAGTTAGATAGTATCTCAAAGCATCGAGAATCTTTGCGAACACAAAAAGCATACATTCTTGAAGGGTATGAAAAAGTTGGAAGCAAACCGCCAGCGCATTTCCCCAGTTCCCCTTATCACTTCACAGCCAGACCGACTGCACTCGCCGCTTTGTTGCCTGTCCCTCCAGGGCTGATTGAGCAGCGCGTGACTGACAGCCCGCGGGGGTGTTGTCCAATCAGCGGTCTGCCCCGCGCCCAATGGGTGAGTCCGCACGCCCATTGGCTGAGACGAGTGTGGGAAAGAATGCAGAGAGGGTTTCACACGAACTGGGAGCATGCGAACCACCTATAAGTACCGCCGGCGTGTGTCGGCGGTAGAGCAGACTCGACCTGCCCGACAGAGCCTGAACCCAAGCACGTTCTTATACTCCAATGACAGTTCGGTGATAACAAGTGATATAGCTGATCAGTGGGACTTGCTCACGTCTGCGTGACTATTGTAGGATATCCTTCACACGGGTTACGATTTGATCTAAACATAAAGGCGCAGTGATATTGCAACTTTTTTTCCACCTTTTCCAACTTCTCCAAAAGGATATACCTTTTCTATAATTTAATCCAAAATGCCAGCCGACACCATGGAGAAGCAAACGGCATCCCCTATTGCTGGTGCCCCTGCAAATGGATCCCATACTCCAGACAAACCTAAGAATGCCAGCGAGCATAGAAAGGTAACGTTAGGCTAAAAGTCTATAACTGCCGATGGATTTAAAATGAATCTGATATGCCTCCTAGGCTAACGTTGTTGCTAATTAAACTTTACCCTAGTAGGCTAACCAAATTGTACGTGTGAGATAAAATAAATGCGTACATTCGGACTTATCCATGAACATGCAATTAATATGAAGCATTTATTTTGCAGTCCTCAAAGCCCATCATGGAGAAACGTCGGAGAGCGAGGATAAACGAAAGCCTTGGCCAACTCAAGACACTTATTCTCGATGCACTTAAAAAAGATGTAAGTCTAAATAATTGAAAGGATTTAACAACTTAAAATGACTGTATGTTCATTTTTCCTGGCATTTAATTATGTGTCAATGCACAGCCTTTACCTTTTGCTATGCTGTTATCCACAGAGTTCCAGACATTCAAAATTGGAGAAAGCCGATATTCTGGAGATGACAGTGAAGCATTTACGAAATTTACAGCGTGTGCAGATGACTGGTAAGTTAAATTGCAAATATCTAATTTAACATCTGCCCTACACTTTATTTATAAGGGTTTCATATTTCCATCGATTATACACGATTTCTAATGTTCTCTCTTGTCTCGGCAGCGCTGTCAGCAGACACTACCGTCCTCAGTAAATACCGGGCGGGATTCAACGAATGCATGAACGAGGTCACTCGCTTCTTATCAACCAGCGAAGGGGTGAACACGGAGGTGCGGTCGCGGCTTCTCAACCACCTGTCTGGCTGCCTAGGGCAGTTGATCGCCATGAACTACCCCCAGCCAAACCCAAATCAACAGACTCACCTCGCGCAGCCCCTTCACGTACAGCTACCCTCTACCTTGCCCAACAGTGCCTCTATGGGCTCCAAACTCAGCCCCACCGAGGCAATGTCACCTAAAGTCTTCGGCGGGTTCCAGCTTGTGCCCGCCACCGATGGACAGTTTGCTTTCCTAATTCCCAACCCTTCTTTCGCCTCAGCATCAACCCCAGTCATCCCTCTGTATGCTAACGCAGGTGTGCCTGTGACAGTCAACGCCAGCCCCGTCCATGGCAGCTCTGCGCCAGTAGTGGGATCCCCTGTCCATGGGATGACATCATTCATCGGTGTGCCTCAGGCGGTCAGCCCTGTCGGTGTCTGCACTGGTTCGGAGAGCACTGAGCCTGTTTGGCGACCCTGGTAGTTTGGTTGAAATGGACACTACAATAAAGAAGGTTATTTTTATGAAGTAAATAGTTCCGTTCTATGGGACATAATTTCCTTTGTTGGACATGGTAAAAGTTTGTTTATTTATTGGCTGATTCCAACATTTGGATGTTGGTGATAAATATTGTGTCCATGCAATGGAAGATTTATTCAAATGTTTGTGATTAAGTACTTTTTATGGAACGATTTAGTTTTGTACAAAGTTGATATTGATTGTTATACCAAAGCTATGTGTTTTTATATTGTTTGTCGTTTTATGTTTGGAAATTGAAGTTTGGCAATGGCCCATTGACCTAATAAATCAGTTTGAATAATTCAGAAATTAATAATTTTGTCTTTACTTCCATATCACTTCTATAACACACTTAGCATAGTTATATAGGCTTAAGATATATTTTTGTTTCTATAAGGCCCATGCGTAAAAGTTAATATTAAGTATATTTTGGGGATCCCGCATGTCGCAGCGGTCTAAGGCACTGCATCTCAGTGCTAGAGGTGTCACTACAGACACCCTGGTTCGAATCCAGGCTGTATCACAACCGGCCGGGATTGGGAGTCCTATAGGGCGGTGCACAATTGGTCAGGGTTTGGGGTAGACCGTCATTGTAAATAAGAATTTGTTCTTAACTGACTTGCCCAGTTAAATAAAGGTTATTTTAAAAAAGTCTCTTCTTGTTTGGTCTTGTGCGTAAAAGTTAAAATAGTCATTTGAAAGTCAGACATAGACCTACTTTTTTTCAGGGGTCTAGGCTCATATTAGAGCAGGCTTAAAGGGCCTACTAATAATTAGTAGTTCTTTTATAGCCCAAAAAAATGAACCTGGAATCAAATCCCTAGTGAAATAGGATAGTAAAAAGTCCTGACATTTCACTTGTTTACACCCTTAAGTTTGGCGGGAAGTTAGTCATCCTGGTGTCCTCTAAAATGCAGAATGGGTTGGAAAGGCAATGGCGGGGGTGTATTTTTTTATTTAGCAAAAAGGTAATTAAACCATTTGAAAGGCTTCTCATCCTGTATGCAGCGGGATCTTTAAGACGTCTTAAACCCTATTCATGAGCCTGGGAAATGCGCTTTGGGGTTAAAGTCACTAACAGATTGCTTCACTGAAAGGAGAATATGGAAGAATCCTTGCTTTCTTTTGTGCAACCGATTGTTCAGTTATTTCCAAGGCATTTCTGAATAGAAGGAAAATGAGCATAGAAAGAAAACGAGTTTCGTGCCTTGGCAGGTACATTTTATGGGATAGTGGAATTGATCAAAGCTGTTCTCCTGGACCCCATGACTTTGAATTGATTAAATACATTTTAAATTAGAAATGTCCTTTGAAGTATTGGGTTTATGCTCCAAATTATTTATGAATAAAACAAAGTAAGGTATACCTTAATCTCTCAATCTAATAACCCTGTCCCTCTCTCTCTCTCTCTCTTCCTCCCTCTACATCAGAACTTCCTCTCCCCCTCTCTCTGTGTTATCCCTGGCTGTAAACCTATCTTTCCAGGGAGTGCGCTCCGGAACTGGGGGATGTGTTGCTGTGGCAGGCGGCGTGGTGCTTGCCGTGTGTCAGCCACTTGCGGTCAGAGGGCCCCCTTTACTTGGGATTAGGTTACACCCTTGTGACCGCTGGTCAGAAAGGTTCCCCATGTAGTCAACTCACTCCAGTGCAAGCGCACACACAGTGCACACAGACCTAGATTATGTTCATAAAGGAATGAATGTGTGCAGCGTGCACTTTGTTGGACACAAAAACATGGTCCTGGAGGCACATAAACAGGTTTTAAATATAGCCTATAATAACATTATTACCACACCCATTTTGCCAATTTGTAAATGTTCCCTGATAGCTTTTCCAAGTCGTATAATGAGAAGATGTCATTTGTTGTTTTACAGTTTAACTATAGATGACAACAATCATCAGTTTAGTATGTTGTTAATTTGTGTAGTTTATTTTAGAACTTTTAGCTTTGGTACCCTGAGAATGACTCTAAAAATGGTATTCTGAAACTTCCAGCCAGCAGTGTATAAAAGGCTGCTTCTGCACAGAGGCATAATTCAAACGCTAGTTGGCAGTGTGTGGGCTCTGCGGCTGTTTCATGTGCCTGCGTGTCTGAGTTAATAATTCAGAGATGCCTTCGTGGTGCTGAGGTCGTGAGAACCGAGTGAACTAGACTGCTTGTGGCTGGGCAGAGCGCCAATCAGTAAATCCCCACTGGCAGGCCAGGTCCTGCTTTGGGCCACTCCGCCAAATCTCAGGAGGTGAGGTGGCTCACACGCGCAGGCCTCCAAGAAGTGAGCATGGACTGGTGTAAACAGACGAGATTCTGGACAGAGCTAGAGAACACACCCACCCGCGCGCCCCAGAGGCAGTTTACTGAGTCCTTCCTATTTTTATATGGCCATGATTTCAACAGCAGCTGCTATAACTAGGCAGGCCTATATGCTATGTTATGTTTGTATATTGAGGGAGTTCAAGGGGAAGTTCAACATTTTTACATGTCGCCTTATTTTCATTCTTTCTGTGCTTCTTAGTTTATCAGTCAAACTGTGTTTTTTTAATACATTTTGTTTCCTTATAGAGAAACTTGGTTGTCACATTTTGCTAAGTCATCACTTGCCACTGATTATAATGCAATATGCAAATACAGTGTACAAAACATTAGGAACATCTTCCTAATATTGAAGTGTACCCCCTTTTGCCACCAGAACCGCCTCAATTTGTCCGGGGCATGGACTCTACAACGTGTCAAGTGTTCCACAGGGATGCTGGTCCATGTTTACTTTAGTGCTTCCCACAGTTGTGTCAAGTTGGCTGGATGTCCTTTGGGTGGGGGACCATTTTTTGATACTGTTGAGCGTGAAAAACCCAGCAGCGTTGCAGTTTTTGACACACTCAAACCGGTGCGCCTGCTGACACCTACTACCATACAACCGTCCAAAGGCACTTAAGTCTTTTGTCTTGCCCATTCATCCTCTGAATGGAACACATACACAATCCATGTCGCAATTGGATCAAGGCTTAAAAATCATTCTTTAACCTGTCCCCTCCCCTTCATTTATACTGATTTGAAGTGGATTTATCAAGTGACATCAATAAGGGATCATAGCTTTCACCTCGATTTCCCTGGTCAGTCTATGTCATAGAAAGAGCAAGTGTTCGTAATGTTCTGTACACTCAGTATGTCTAAAGCATATAAGAAAACACTAAAACACTCCACCAACTCATTTTACATCAGAATCCTATTCTGAATTTAATGTTTTGTGTATGTTTTCCATTGTGCCATAAATAATAATTATAATTTACCAGCTCCAAGAAGACAACCCTGCCCCTTCAATAGCATCATCTCCCAAGAGACACCATTGCACTGTTTCCGAAGGGAGCTCTATCCTCTATTAAAATGCTGTTGATCACTAAACACACAACTACCATAGATGATGATGCTGTTTACAACAACAATATGCAAATATGGATTTATGGGATAGTAAATACAAAATAAATAAAAACGTTTGCAGAGGTCATTTAGAATGGGATTCTGGTGAAATATGAGTTGGTTTCGAGTGTTTTGGAGTGTTTTCTAACACATTTTCATAATGCAGTGTAGTCATCGGCAAGTGATGATCTTTGTAATGAAACAAAAAATACAGTTTGGGGATCAACTACAAGCACAGAAAGCGTGAAAAGAAGGTCACATGGAAAAATTGATGAACTTCCCCAGAAAGAATCAAACTTTCACTAACAATATCAAATGTCACATATTATTCATGCTTTATTTACAATAAAACAGCAACCAGTCTTAAATTCAAGTTTAAAAAAATAGGCCTACGCAAGAATTCACCCTATTTTTTTGTGTGTTTAGTGATCAATAGCATTTTAATAGAGGATAGAGCTCCCTTCGGAAGCAGTGCAATGGTGTCTCTTGGGAGATGATGCTATTGAAGGGACAGGGTTGCCTTCTTGGAGCTGGTAAATTATATTTCTCATAAATTTAACATTGTCGATCGCCCACATAAACACCATCTCTACCTACAAACGCCCAATAATAGAAATGCAATTTTTACTAGAAACTAAAGTTTGATTTTATTGCTTTTTTAATAACACTTGCCTACTTTTGACGATGTTCGAACAGGCTACGTTCTATTACTTGATTAAACATTTTATGGCCACATGAGTCTTAACTAGGCCCAACCCTTAGTTGTTCTGTCAACATTCTCTTTGATACAGAAGAATACTTGAATGTTTAACATTATTCAGTAGTTTGACATTGAGTTAGGCAACTGACTTGTGCATTTTATACAAAAAACATAAATGTGCTTATTACGCTAGACATGATTTTGACAGATTTCCTTTGGGGTGGGGGAAATGAGCTTCTGTCAGTCCACCCTGACTTCAGCTCTTAAACAACCACGATGATGATGATAGGGCAGAGAGAATTAGAGATATGATACTATTCATATCTCCACAAGGAGATATATAACCCGTTGTCCAATCCCTTTGTTGCATGCATGAACTCGTGTATTACTTACCCACCATTGGCTGTGATTTGATTGGCTGTGATATTCGCCTGTTGATTTCCTAGTGCTGTTGCATTTCACCGAGCTTCCACATAGGGGAGAAATTCTAGGTGTAGCTCCTTTAACTTTGCGTTTTTAGCCAGCTCAAGTAGAAAATAATAAAAGAATAGCCTAGTTTTTTACTTTTTTATTTATGCATTCTATGGGATAGATCTGTTGGTGTGCAAATAATCATGTCAAATACTTTATCTGAGCTTGCCTCTCTTAAAGAACCAACAGAATAGTCTCAAAAGGGCAAAGCTGCCCACCTGCCACTCCTGGCAGGGTAGGAGTCAGGTTGAGGGAATGGGAGGATTGTGACTGAGCTAGACCACATTCATTATCACATGGAGGTCTGGTTAAATGTGCTTTTCCAGACCGAAGACGCTTTCATGGGGACAGGAGGAAATGCTCTGCATGCTTGGCTATGGAGACCGGTTAGGGGGAGGTGGGGGTGGAGGGTGGAGAGGAGGAGGGGTTGTTCCAGAAAAGAGAGGGCGACACTCCTTCTCCTTGCACCTGTTTTCTTGAGAAGAGAGAGTGAGGGAGAGGGAGAGGCTGGGAGAAAGAGAGGGAAGGAGAGAGAGGGAGAGGCTGGGAGAAAGGGAGGGAGGGAGAGAGAGCGTGAACGGCGAAGAGAAAGTTATTGTGCAACTATAAACCACAGATTGTTTGTATGATCGATTTGCTTACTATCATGAAGCTAAAAAACAGAGAAAAAGTGTTCTCTTATTTGCGTGATTTTAGTCTATAGAACCATTGTCCTTGTTATGGCCATAGGTTAATCAGATACAGTCATTAGGGTATTTTGGGACGAGAGTTGTTCATCTGCTGATGAGATGCTGAAAAAGTTATTCTCAGTGTCATTAGATTCATATTGTCTGAGGTGTGGAATTACAGCAAAGTCAATATTAGTGAAATTAGCATGTGCAATCTTGAAAACAGCAACATTTTTAGGAGTATATACTGCATATACTGCCTTCAATACACATTGAAGTGGCCATTATAGTTTCCACTGCACTTCTAAAGTTCTCTCCCGAAGGTTCTGGTCTGTCTGTTAGAAAAGCATTAACAACAGCAACCGTCCTAAACGTTGAGAGATACACTGTCCCAGGTGCCATGGTTAGCAATGTCTGTAGCAACACATTAACAAACAGTGTTGATTACACCCCCTGTCCCACCCTTCCCTGTAATCCCCCTCACCTCCCCAAACCTCATCCTGGTATTTATAGTAAGAAACCACTTATCCCTGGGAGCGGGCGTGGGGGGGTGTGTGTAGCCAGAGGAGGTGAGGCGTTGGTGGGCAGACACGTAGGGACACGCCAGGGCCGATCAGATATCACAGGGGCCGGGTGCCGCGTGGGGCCGCTGATCCTTGTCGCTTGTCTGCAGGACGTATTTCTGCGTCCAGGTTTGGCTTTTCAGCAGCTTCTCCAGTTTCAAGACATACAGGGCCCCTGGCTTTAAGCCTTTGCAACTGATGCAGATTCCACGGGAGAAAGTAAAGGACCTTCTTGACAGGCTAGAGGTCTCGCCCAAGTATTTATACTCCTCCTGACTCCTAGGTGGCCTTGAGGGAGCCTGGCCGTTAAATTTGGACACATTATATTTATGTATTTGTTTATCTATCAGAGGGGAGACTGATCAGCTGTTGTTCTATTTTAAGAGGATTTGAGTTTTGCGTTGCTTTTCAAAGGTAATGGTGTCGGGAGCTGTGAAGGAAAACCACTTTATAGACAGGATGTTTCAGGTCTAGTTTCATAGCACCGTAAACCATGCCAAGAGTAGAACTACCCAATGCAATTAATAGTGCCCTCATGATTGACAGATCCTCATTTCAACTTTCGGTGAGTGAGGGCCATTAAGTAACACTTTATCCATATATATATATATATATATATATATATCATTATTTTTTGTCTCACTTTTGTCTCGTTTAGAAAATGAAGGATAGGTAGTGACACAAAATAATCCCAAGGGGGCATAAGATGCATTATATGATAATGATGATGCTGATGTATGAAAGTATAGGCAGTATGGTATCCTAATCAAGAGTCACGTGGAGCCTGATCAGAGTGTCTTGCAGCTGGGCATCATTCACACGTGATAATATTCTCACCAATCAGACTATCCTCAATTTAATATTGTCATTACATACAGTACTAGTCAAAGGTTTGGACACACCTACTCATTCAAGGGTTTTTCTTTATTTTTATGTTAAAAAAAATGTAGAAAATAGCAAAATACAGAAAAACCCTGGAATGAGTAGGTGTGTCCAAACTTTTGACTGGTACTGTACACTTAAGCAATAAGGCTTGAGGTGGTGGCCAATATACCATGGCTAAGGACTGTATCAAGGCACTCCACGTTGCGTCGTGCTTTGGACCGCCCTTAGCTGTGGTGTATTGGCCGTATACCACAAACCTCTGAGGTGCCTTATTGCTATTATAAACTGGTTACCAATGTAATTAGAGCAGTAAAAATAGATGTTTTGTCATACCCGTTGAATATGGTCTGATATTTCACGGCTGTCAGCAAATTAGCATTCATGGCTCAAACCCTAAATGTGAAATTAGTTTTGATTTAGTTGGGGCCATTATCACTCACCTGTAGGAACAAGGGCAGGGTAAAAGACTTGTCATCCATATACACTTGAATAGTGAATGGAGGATGCTTTTCCCGCAGTTCATTTTCCAGGTTGTAAAGCGAAGCAATGTGCTTAATATCAGGAACGTTTAGAAATAAATATAGTAGGCCTAGCCTTTAGAAAGCTGATGGGTTCCACCTCTTTGTAATAGAGGCCATCAAAACTATGTTTTCTCACGCAATTGCATAGCCTATCGATATGTTGTGCAACATTGGCTTATAAGAACACGTATTTCATTCCATGCATCAACCAGCTATGAGGAGCTGGCTCTCGCTGCGCATCAGGCGATCCTATTCCAATCAAACTCTGAATGCCATTAATGAAGTGTTTGGTTAGATTTTCGATTGCATTTGCATTTATGTCAGAGTGATTAGAGGGACAATAGAGCAATGAGTACCGGACATTAGCGGCTG
This sequence comes from Oncorhynchus tshawytscha, assembly GCF_018296145.1. Taxonomy (NCBI): domain Eukaryota; kingdom Metazoa; phylum Chordata; class Actinopteri; order Salmoniformes; family Salmonidae; genus Oncorhynchus; species Oncorhynchus tshawytscha. Next base: position 5,453,186 of record NC_056450.1, on the reverse strand, counting down.
GCCATTAACACGTTTGGTAGGCTAGGAATGACCATCAGCGGCATCAGAACGCAGATTTGGAGAAGCCTAGTTACCGTGACTCAAAGGTCATGTGGAATATGGCTGCGGTCATGCCTCGTGACTGCCCGTGTGGTGGTAATACGGTCAACATAACAGCCGTAGTCTTGCTTTAAATCGATCAATAATCTCTGAGTGTTGTCGACACAGAGCTCAGGTTCTCTCTGGAATCTCTCCTGACAGATTGGACACTGGCACTTGGCTCTGTAATCCCACAAACACAAATTGTGTCCACATGGGATGGAGACTAGAATGATCAGTGAACACATCTAGACAGATAAAAGCATAAGAGCTGTCCTGCCCACATGAGGATATTTCTCCTTAAAGCAATAATTTCCAAGTGTGACAAACACTCAAACTCATGCTTGGACTAAGCGTCTTTTCCCTGTCTGGTCCATGAATAAGGTGGAAAATAAAATTTGATTTGTGTGTGTGTTAGTGCGTGAATCAACCATTCTCCACATGCCCAGATGTGCCCTAGATTTGACACCTGAGAGGTACTTACTGCTCTGACTCATACTGTATGCCTTTTCAAAAAGCTACTGTGTGTGTGTGAGAGAGAGAGGGGGGTGTGTGAGAGAGTTTGATACATCCGTTGTCACCAGTCAAACACAGGATATGGTTAGTTTGTGGACAGGCCCACTGCAAGTCAACACCTTTAGGGCACAAGAGAAAAGATTCTCAAACAATGACAAACATGGACACTGAGGAAATAACCTCAAAGAAGGTAGGAAGGAATTATATTGAATGTGATTACAGTTGCAAATCTGGTGTCCTCAAACTCTAATCGTTAGAGATTGACAATGCAAAACAGCTACAGTACGTGTGACTTGTATTTTTTGATATGCTAGTGACCACCCCAACACCTAGCAACATGAATATGAACAAGAGGTTCATATCTCTTGGCGTAATGGCTAAGGTGTACGGTGAGATCGAGCCCCTGTTGAGACTAAATCCTGATTTAGCAACACTATTTATTCCCTCAAGTAGGATAGTTTATCCCCTACCTTTTACAAAGAACATGAGACTTCAAATACCCAAAGTTGATCAATCCACTTTGTTTGGAAAGAGAGCTGAATATCCCCCTGTAACGACTCTCGTGGGTTGAAGAAGGAGACCAAGGTGCAGCGCGGTAGGCGTTCATGATTTTTAATAAACTGAACACCGCAACAAAATAACAAAGTAGAAAAAACAAACGCGCACAGTTCTGTCAGGCAACAAAACAGCTAAACAGAAAAATAACTCCCCACAAAACCCAAACGGGAAATCACAACTTAAATATGATCCCCAATCAGAGACAACGATAGACAGCTGCCTCTGATTGGGAACCCCACTAGGCAAAAACAACAAAGAAATAGAAAACATAGATTCTCCCGCCCGAGTCACACCCTGACCTAACCAAACATAAAGAATTAATAATGATCTCTAAGGTCAGGGCGTGACACCACCTCGTGAAGGGCAGACAAGAATATGGCACTCAATTCCTGGAAGGTGATGAAGCCTCACCATTTTAACCCTAGCATTTCTGTCTGGTGAGTGGTGCAAGGGCGGTTTAATGCAGGGGTTTACAGGGGCTGAGGCCCCTTGGCCCAATTATATAGGGGGCCCAAGAGGCAGTTGAGCTAGCTCTCAATGTACAAAATACACCAGAGAGCATAATTTAGCCAAAGATGATGAATAATTAAAATGAAAAAAAACGAAGTTTATCACAAGCACTTACAGCTGACAAAATAAAGGAAACGCCAACATAGTGTCTTAAGATTGTGTTTGCCCATGAACTGCCAGAACAGCTTGAATGTGCCTTGTTATAGATTTGGGCAGCATGCACGCCAAATATACAGCTTGTTGCATTGTGATTAATTAATCTGTCTGTAGAACCAATATATATACAGTATATATATTTTTTTAACAACTCCCAATTTTGAGCAAACGGCAGCACTGCTTTTCAAAGTAGCTTATCTTGAGATAGGCTATTGCTGTGACGAGCACATCGTCCAGTCAGTGTGCCACTGGAACGTTTATTTAATAGCCTATAACGCTGTACAATCTGTGTGTTGACTTGTGCAATTGTTTGTATTTAAGACTAGATCGTTTTTATTGATCTCAGTTTGTCAGTGTCAGAGTACCTACTCTATTCGGTCATTTGGGTAGTGATAATACAGATTCTGCTCTTGTCTTCTGTCATATAAGCAACATAAAATTGCATGAATGCGTTTATAAAAGGCAATAACAAAAAAAAGCCCTGGGGCCTATGATTTATTAATTCGGCCCTGGAGTGGTGAGGCCATTTGGTCTAGACCCAGATCCTTGATCCCAGTCACTATGTGGCGACTGCAGTGTTGTGTTGAGAGAATTATTCTCTCAACTTTATCACGCTCGTGACCCAAGAGTGGGGGATCATTGTCTCCAAACAGGATGTCCTGGTATCTGACACACACACACACACACACACACACACACACACACACACACACACACACACACACACACACACACACACACACACACACACACACACACACACAGGGTCACTGGTGTCTCAGGAATGGTGTGTCTAGGGATACTGTAACAAATCCCTCTCTAACCAGATGTCACCAGCTTTTGAAAAGATGCCACTGCTTTCAAGCCGTGGAGTCTTCCTTCCTTGCCATGTCAAAAGATCAACTTGTTTTTCTTCCTTCCTTTATCATGCAATTTCCCCACATGTGGCTTAGGATTGTAAATGCCCTGCAGTCACTAGTAACAGTGTGTGTGTGCGTGTGGTGGGAGGCAGGCAGAGTTATGAGCCCCTGTCTTTTTCTTTATTTTCACGCTCTTTTCATGTCATGGGAAGGTAAACACTGTTCCTCTTTGCTCTTGTTTTTTCTTATGTTAAATGGTGCACAGTGTGCCCACCTCTCATGTTTTATTGCTTTGATTCTCATGCAAGAGGCAAGGGAGACAAGTGTCAATAAGTGGATGGTCTCACTCCAAACAAATGAGTGAGAGAATGGCAAAAATGGTTGAGAATGCAGCTGGGTGCACCCATCTCTCTCTCTCTCTCCCTCTTTCTCTCTCTCACTGTCACACGCTCTCTCTCTCCACTCCTTTTCTCTCCCCACTCCCCTCTCTCCCTCTCTTCACCCCCTATCTCTCCCACTCCCCTCTCTCTCTCTCTCTCTCTCTCTCTCTCTCTCTCTCTCTCTCTCTCTCTCCCCTATCCCTTCTCTCTCTCCCCACTCCTCTCTCTCTTATTCTTTTTTTCTCTCAATCAGTTTGTGTCTCTCTCTCTTTCTCTCTTGTTTTCAGGGAATGGAGGGTTTTCAAGTTTCTTGGATATAATTTCAAAACAATTCAAATCAAACAAAATGTCCTCATGACAGTCTACTATGACTTCATAAGATCGACAACAATGACATCAACTTAATTGATGGTGAAAGTTCTTTAATCTTTATGTATCATACCATGCCTAAGCCATGCATCCTGAGATGTTTTTTTTCTAGTTTTACCTATTTCTACTCATCCCAATGTCATCACTGTGTCTGTATTGATACAGTAAACAGCTCCTTAGTAATCCTTTATAATGGGTGCTGGCTGCAAACGGACAGGGAATAAATAAAGGCTCCCAAGCCTCTCTGTCACTCTGTTTATTTATTCCTGCTCGCGTTCCAAAATGCACCCTATTCCCTATATAGTATACTACTTTACACTACTTTTGACCAGATCCCTATGGGCCTTCAGAAAGTATTCATACCCCTTGACTTATTCGACACTTTGTTGTGATACAGCCTGAATTCAAAATGGATTACTTAAAAAAAAAATAGTCACCCATCTACCCAATGACAAACTGAAAACATGTTTCTAGACATTTTGCAAATGTATTGAAAATGAAGCACAGAAATATCTAATTTACATAGGTATTCACACCCATGAGTCAATTCTTTGTAGAATTACTTTTAGCGGCGATTACAGCTGTGAGTCTTATTGGGTAAGTCTCTAACAGCTTTGCACATCTGGATTGTACAATTTAAAAAATTGGCCCTCTTTAAAAAATTCTTAAAACTCCGCCAAGTTGATTGTTGATCATGGCTAGACAGCCATTTTCAAGTCTTGTCTTGGGCTTTCAAGCCAATTGAAATAAAACTGTTCATTCAATGTCTTCTTGGTAAGCAAGTCCAATGTAGATTTCGCCTTGTGTTTTAGGTTATTGTCCTGCTGAAAGGTAAATTCGTCTCCCAGTGTCCGTTGGAAAGCAGACTCAAACAGGTTTTCTTCCAGGTTTTCCTCTAGGATTTTGCCTGTGCTTCTAACTGTATTATTATTATTTTTAAATTACCTAGTTCTTGCCGATGACAAGCATAACATGATGCAGCCACCACCATGCTTGAAAATGTGAAGAGTGGTACTGTGTTCGATTTGCCACAACATAATGCTTTGCATTCAGGACAAAAAGTATATTTCTTTGCCACATTTTTTGCAGTATTACTTAAGTGCCTTGTTGTAAACAGGATGCATGTTTTGGAATATTATTAGGTTAGTAATGCGGAGGAACTACAATGCTGTGGATCCATCCTCAGTTCTCTCAAATCACAACCATTAAACTCTGTAACTGTTTTAAAATCACCTTTAGCCTTAAGATGAAATCCCTGAGCAGTTTCCTTCCTCTCCGTCAACTGAATTAGGAAGAACGCCTGTATCTTAGTAGTGACTGTGTGTATTGATACACCATCCAAAGCCTAATTAATAACTTAGCCATGCTGAAAGGGATATTCAGCAACTGCTTTTTTATTTTTACACATAGGTGCCCTTCTTTGCGAGGCTTTGAAAAATCTACCTGGTCTTTGTGGTTGAATCTGTGCTTGAAGTTCATTACTCAATTGAGGAATCTTACAGATAATTGTATGTGTGGGGTGGGGTACAGAGATGGGTTAGTTATTAAAAAATCACGTTAACCACTAATATTGAACATGGAATGAGTCCATGCAACTTATTATGTGATTTTTTTAAGAACACTTTTACTCCTGAACTTATTAGGCATGCTATAACAAAGGGATTGAATACTTATTGACTCAAGACATTTCAGTTTAATATGTTTTTATTTTTTCAAACAAAATTCCACTTTGATATTATGGGGTATTGTCTGTAGATCAGTGACACAAAATCTCAATTTTAAACATTTTAAATTCAGGCTGCAGCAACAAAATGTGGAGAAAGTCAAGTTGGAAGGCACTGTTTAAGGAACTAGGTACCATTTGGGAAACGATCGCTGTCTAACAGCAATTACTTGAGGATGGATCACCCCTCCACCAGAACCACTCATTTGGAATCTAAGTCCGCTCTCCAGAGGCCACGAGACAAGGGCGCATGATAAATGCGTGCAGGCATTTATGATTATTAATGCGGGCAAACATACCCACCCACCCACGCACATGGGACACACACCAGTAAACATACACACTTGCTCGTCGAACTCATCATTCAAAAATCATGGGCATTAATATGGAGTTGGTCCCAGCTTTGCTCCCAGAAGCCTACACTCTTCTGGGAAGGTTTTCCACTAGATGTTGGAACATTGCTGTGGGGACTTCCATTCAGTCATAAGAGCATTAGTGAGGTCGGGCACTGATGTTAGGTGACTAGGCCTGGCAGTCAGTCGGTGTTCCAATTCATCCCAAAGGTGTTCGATGGGGTTGAGATCAGGGCTCTGTGCAGGCCAGTCAATTTCTTCCATACCGATCTCGACAAACCATTTCTGTATGGAAATCATTTTGTGCACAGAGTCATTGTCATGCTGGAACAGGAAAGGGCCTTCCCCAAACTGTTGCCACAAAGTTGAAAGCACATAATGTCATTGTATGCTGTCGCATGAAGATGTCCCTTCATGGAACTAAGGGGCCTAGCCCGAACCATGAAAAACAGCCCCAGACCATTATTCCTCCTCCACCAAACTTTACAGCTGGCACTATGTATTCGTTCTCCTGGCATCCGTCAAATCCAGATTCATCCGTCAGACTTCTAGATGGTGGAGCGTAATTAATCACTCCAGAGAACACGTTTCCACTGCTCCAGAGTCCAATGGCGGCAATGACTCCAGCCGATGCTTGGTATTGCGCATGGTGACCTTAGGCTTGTGTGCAGTTGCTCGGCCATGGAAATCCATTTTATGAAGCTCCGGACAAGCAGTTATTGTGCTGACGTTGCTTCCAGAGGCAGTTTGGAACTCGGTAGTGAGTGATGCAACCAAGGACAGATGATTTTTACATGTTATGTACTTCAGCACTCTGCGGTTCCGTTCTGTGAGCTTGTGTGGCATGTCACTTCGTGGCTGAGCCGTTGTTGCTTCTTGACATTTCCACTTCACAATAACAGCACTTATTGTGACGTTTGACAAACTGAGTTGTTGGAAAGGTGGCATCCTATGACAGTGCCATGTTGAAATCACTGAGCTCTTCAGTACGTGTCATTCTACTGCCAATGTTTGTCTATGGAGACTGCATGGCTGTGTGCTACATTTTATACACCTGTCAGCAACGAGTGTGACTGAAATAGCGAATCAACTAATTTGAAGGGTTGTCCACATACTTTTAGTCATGTAGTGTATATTATAGCTGTTGACATAGTTATAGTCCCACACACACGCACAACTCATGTAAATCGTTCATTGACGTCAACAGGAGCAGGAACTGAGGCCTTCCCTACTGAGCTCTGGGGTGTATTCACTAGGAACCAAACGGAAGAAAACGGGATGAAATGGAGAGGGACCTAGCTGAATTTGTCTAATTAGACACTAGTTTACTTTGTTAAATGTTTTCCATTGCAAAACGTTTTTCTACGGTATGCACTAATGAATATGACCCTGGTGTGCAACAGTGGGATGGGATGAAAGTGACCCAGAAGAGACATATAGCTGGGCTGAACATGCCCTCTCATGCAATAACACAGTTGGGTCTATAGCAGGAGCATGTTCAATGGGCAGTGATACCTAGAGGTGCAGGACAGAAGCCAAGTATACCTCAGTGAGTAGACGAGTTCCTTTTGCATGGCCTGGTGCCACGGGTGGGTGAAGATTTTACTTTTAAGGACCAATGGAAGGTCTAAAATGTGAAAACTCCACACAGCCAGGCCACCGGTCCATGCAAAACGAATTTGCCCACTGTCTGCACTTATGAGCCATGTCTCCACAAGTAACACACTAACACACACACTCTCTCTCACACTTTCTCTCTGTCTCTCTCTCTCTCTCACATACACACACACA